>NC_064614.1:565331304-565634335 GCF_023898315.1 Schistocerca nitens | reverse complement strand
TCTTACAGGGAAAGTGGAAAATCAGCATCCGCTAGGTCTCAACGTAGACGAAAATGTGTGTTGAGAGATCGCTATTGACGGTTATTGCAGAGAACTCTGACGAAAAATAAGAGGACGACAGCTGAAAAAGTCACTGCAGAAGTGAATGTCGCACTCGTGAACCCTGTCAGCAACAAAACAATACGAAGGGTGCTGCAGAAGCAGGAACTGTAGGGAGACCTGGAATTCCGAAACCGCACATCAGTGAGGCAAATAATCAGAACAGAAAGCGTGGTGTCGAAGCTATAAAACCTGAATTATGGAACAATGGAAGAAAGTAATTTGCGGATGAGACTCGTTTCATAATGTTTCCGAGTTACGGACGAGTTAACGCTTGAATAATAACCACAAGAGTGCCGAGAATGAAACACGGCGCGGGTTCGGTGGTGATTTGGGCAGTCATATGGTGGTATTTCATGGGCCCCATAGTTACTCTGCAATGTCACATTACTGCCAACGATTCTGTGAGCATTTTGGCTCATCTGATCCATACAATGATACAATGCTTGTTCCCCAATGGTAGTGCTGTATTCCAAGATGAGAAGGCCTCTGTTCACACATCCCGTATCGCCTAGGACTAGTTTTTTAAGAACGAGGGTGACTTGTCGCTTGTCCGCTGGTCATCACAGACATCAGATGTCAATATTGTAACTCTGCGGTCTACTATGGAGAGAAGGGTGCGTGATCGCTATCCATCTCCATCATCGTTACTTCGAATTATCACTGTTTTGCAGGAAGAATGGTGTAAGATACATTGTAAAACATAAAAGACTTGTATTTTTTTCCGTTCTGAGACGAATAGAAGTTGCTATGAATGCCTAAGGTTTTCCTTCACTGTATTAGGCGCTGGTGTGTTTTGTTTTTTTTGGTTTCTCTTATTTTTGCCCACCCGCTGTATCATGTTTGGACTTAGCAGCACCACAGAGTAAGTTAAGTTACCGATGTATTTGGAGTATGAAAACGGACTACTCAAAGTGGCGACAAGGATGGAGTACCACTCGCAGCCATGTAAGAACAGAGGTTGTGAATCAACGGGGACTGGAGAAGAGTGTAACGCCTTGTAAACGATAACTGGTTTCAAATCCGACGGGACAAACAAAAAAAAAAAAAGGTTCAAATGGCTCTGAGCACTATGGGACTTAATATCTGTGGTCATCAGTCCCCTAGAACTTAGAACTACTTAAACCTAACTAACCTAAGGACATCACACACATCCATGCCCGAGGCAGGATTCGAACCTGCGACCGTAGCAGTCACGCGGTTCCAGACTGAAGCGCCTAGAACCGCACGGCCACACCGGCCGTCCGGCTGAAGGTTCAACTAAACCAGTTTCCAAGTGAACATTGGGAAGGAACTGCGTGCAGTAGATATCTGGAGTCGGGTACGTCGGCACATAAGGCTAAAATTTTCAGTGCGCCAAACGAAGAAGAAAGTGAACGGTACCTGACTCGAGGCATCTAGTGTCATCTAACGAATCACCGTATTGCCTCTTTTCGGATGATGCAAGGTCCAATGTGGCGTTTAATCAGCAGTGCGTGGAGCGAGTAATTCTGGCCGGAAGTGGTTCTGCGATGTTTTGGATCCACCTATTCACGTTACGCTGAATATAAACCAGGATGTCAGTTTCAACTTTCTCGGTGACCAAGTGCGGCCCTTTCTTCGACATACTCATGATGAGTATGCCGTCGGCACTCTTAGTTTGCTGAACAACGAGACAACCTTTCGCATCTCGAGTGGTCGACTCAATCGTCTAATCTTGATTTAATTGAATAAGGGATTATTTGGAATATCGGGAGAAACGTAGCGATAAAGTTCTCCTCTCTTTGGTAGGGATCTAATAGTGAGTGGCTTTACCTGTAGAAACTCGTGGACACTCTTCCTCGTCAAACTGAGGCCATTATCGGTGCCAGAGGCAGTATTACACGGAATCAGTGTGATGTCTCTAGTGGGCGACTAATTTTTTGTCCAGTGTGCTTTAGTTGATACGCTCGGTAAGGTCGTCATGGGTGATTACTGAACGCTATGAAGACGACAAAATTCCAGTCGTCGAAGTTCATCGCTCGCACGAATGTGTTGCACCTATTTTCAGTCCTCACAAGAATCAGAATGTTTTGGCCGTACTGCGCACTTTACGTTACCTCTGTCCGCATGGCAATCGGGCAAGGTGATCTTTCAGCCACAGGAGCATGGCAGGAACGTTCATTTGTAACAAAAAAACTTCATATGGTTTCCGAGACAGAATACATTTAATGTACATTTGTTCTTGGGATAGTGGCCAGCGTACATATGTATCACTCACCCAACCTCTCTGATGTTATATTCCAGACCAACATAACTCGTTGCTTCTTTCGACCTCTCAGCTCGGAATGTATTTCTGACACTAAACTAGCACGTTGAACTGGCGGTTTTCCACGCTGTGTGTGTTTTGAGTGAAGTTGTGCCAGGGGCTAAGTGTGCATCAGGAGAGACGTACCGGTTAGCTGCATTCCTTCACGCGCTGGCTAAAACGACACACATCTACGCTAATGAAGAATTTGCAGATACGGTGTACATTTACAGCTTCTGTGGTGGTATCACTACTTCGCTGTGGCGGTTCTAACAATACCGTCGGTGGCTTCCGACACGTCGAATTGCTGATCGTATAGAGTTTTCATTACAGTTTTCACTACTTTGCGTGAAACAGGTATTCTTCGAAGTTCCCATTTTGCTTCTGAACGTGTAGTTCAACAACCTGTCCAGGAACAGCAACACGTTGTTGAAGTGCTGCAGCGTACTCCTACTACCAGCACACGGCGACTTTTTGCACGTACTAGTGTTAACGAACACGCGTATGGCGGACACTGCATACAGAAAACTTGTACCTGTTTCACATACACCGTGTCCACAATCTTCACATTGGTGACAATACCACACGACTTGCATTTTGTCACTGGCTAAATGACAATCGTCATTTGCTTCTATTAATGCCATTCATTGTTGAAACCACCTTGACACTGAATGGAACCAACAACACACGAAGTAATCATCGATGATCGCAAGAAAAGCCACACGCTACAGTCTAAAAGAATTTACAAGTTCGCTTTTCGATCAATATTTGGTGCAGCATGATCGGTAACATGTTGGATGGTAGGAATTACTCGCATTTCTTGAAAAAAAAAAAAAAGTTTGTGAGCGCCTCGAGGACGTTACTTGGGCTACGCGAAGTGCATTATACTTCCAACATGACGAAACCCCATCGTATTTTATCAGACGTGTGAGGGAACATTTCAGCTGCATTTACCCTAACCGCTGGATTGGTTTGGTAATACAGTTAACTGGCCAACAAGATCGCCAGACCTTACCCCATCATATTTTTGTCAGTGGGTCTGAGGTGTACAAACGAAATGTAAATTCGCGAGATGAACTGCTTGGTCACTTCATGGACGCTGCTGCCCTCATTAGGGAAAGTGCAAAGACACACTCACAAGCAACACAACGTGTTCCCCCAAGAGTGCACAAATGCATCGAAGCTGACGGTGCGCTATTCGAACATTTATTGTGAATTGTACAACAGCTGTAACGTGACGCGTATGATAACGTTTAGTGTTGAATGTCTTAAAGATAGGTATTTTTCAATTGGTACTCTTAAAATTCGTATTGTAATGTTTACAAACTGTTGTAAATGTGTACATGTATAAAACTTACAATGTATTGAATAATACAGGATATGTACATTTAATGTATTCCTTTGCAGGAACTATTAGGAATAGGACATATGTCCGTATGAAGTTTTTTGATTCAAATAATCGTTCCTGTCATATCCCTGAATACTGACCAGTGCTCCTGGCACACCGTGTATAATCATGCCCAACGAAAATTGCACTTCTTTTTATATTATGAGTTTTGGAATTAAAACTGGTGTCTGTAAGATTGTTCGGAATGTCTCTTCTGAAAATGGCTTCGACCAGTTAATTAAATAATCGATACGTGAGGGCAATGTCTTAGTACTCCCAGTAACTAATAGACCCAACCTTTTCGAATCATTTAACGTCGAGGAGGAGGGCATCAGTGACCATAACACTGTGATACCATCAACGACTATGGGAATTCTACATCTGCATCTGTCTCTACATCTACGTGATTACTCTGCTATTCACAAGAAAGTGCCTGGCAGAGGATTCAATGAACCCAAGGAAGGTTAAAAGAGGCAGAAAAGTATTTTTGTTAGCAGCACTGACAGGTTACAAAATGCACGGTATATAAATAAGCATCGCCGTTCTGGCCACAGATGGACCAATCGAGACCGACCGACCGCCATGTCGTCCTCTGCCAGGGTCGTCATTGGATGCATTGTGGAGGGGCTCACCGCTCTCTCGGGCGTTGTCAGTGCAGCAGAGTTGATGCTGCTGCTGCTGCTGCTGCTGCTCGGCCAAGTAGCTCCTCAACTGGTATCACGGGGCTGAGTGTACCCCTGTTCAGTCCTCCCACCAAAGAAAAATCCTTGGCAATACTGGCAATCGAATCCCCCCACAAAGCAGTTATCCACGCTAGCTTCTCAGCTACCGAAGTAGACACAGTACTTAAACAGTCAACCTAAAATATTCAGCTCTGAGGACGAAGATGTGATGCACGAATGGAAAAAAATTGAAAGCATTACATGGGGGCTGTTCAATAAGTAAAGAAACTTTTTTCTGAAAACTGATAGGTTTTATTCAGGATTTCAATACACCATATTAATCCCGCACTTTCGAAAACTACTTGTCTACTTAATTCCGTTTAATGCGACGGCCTTACGCCACCTTACTTGGGGGGGGGGGGGGACGACTTTCTGCCCGCATGGTTCCATTCTACTCGTCGACGCCGGAGCCAGCGTCTTAGAGGGTGTTACATACGTGCGTATGTAATGAACCTCTTCGCTCGAAAAATTCCCTCCTTCATGTGTGTTACGACAGATGACACGTCACTGATCTCATTTGTACTAATATTGCAGTACACGCAAGGTGCCTATTTGCCTCCACGCCCTGAGTGGAATGCGTAAATTCTAATAAATGTCCACCAACCTGCAGTCTTCTGTAGTTGTCCCCTGCGCAAAAAGCAGCACATAGGTTGTGAATCTGTTATCTTGAGGCTGTAAGAAGCTCTTAGCGAGAAACTGATGTTATGTGAATAATTAAATTTCTAATTACTTTGTTTGTATGGGACGCCATTCGCTTTTTATTGGGAGAACACGAGAAACTGCACCATTATATTCCACTTTAGAGTCACAAATAATTTCCATTCTTCAACAAAATAATGAACTGCGTATTTCCATAATTACTTTCACATTGTTCTCAACTACATATCCAAATAACCAAAAATTTCTAGTAAAATCTTAAATGACACCGACCTCCGACACTGCCGAACCAGCTCTATTCACAAACTGAACATTGCAAATTAAACTTTAACTGATACCGCGGTGGACAACATGCCCGTCCTCCGAGACTGCCGAACCTGCTCTGATCTTGCAGCCGAACCACTTCGCCCGCCATCCAAGTTAGGCGCGATCTGAAGATCTCCGAAGTGCCTCGTCTGCCTTTTCGTTTAGCAGTTGTTTATTATTTTGCTGGTTATTAATACATGTGAAACGATGGAATGATAGTACGATATTGAGAGTTGCTTTAACTTGAAATGCAAGTAAATACGCTGTTTAGTTTTTCTAATATTAAAAACAGAAGATCATCATTTTGGCGCGCAGCTTCCGAATGTAGCAACCAATTGCTGAGAAGCACCGTGCCGAATAAACAATCTGTCATTGGTACCTCACACCAAATTACGTCATCTTGCCACTGCTGCCTTGTCAACTGCTCTAAGAAGAGCTTCTTGTGCCTGAATATGACGGCTGCAAAGTCAGAATTATAACACCTGCTACATCAATAACCTCCCCATCAACCACGTACTGCTTCCTGCGAAGTGCGTCCTTCATTGGGCCAAACAGATAGAAGTCGGAAGGTGCGAGATCAAGATGTATGAGGAACAACATTCCAATTATGTGTTGTGAGTTCCTTTCAGGTGTCCAGACTGGTGCGAGGTCTTGTTTTGTCATGGAGAATCAGAAGTTCGTTTCCTTTACGTGGCGACAGATACGCTGAAGTCTGTTCTTCAGTTTCCTGAGAGTAGCACAGCTGAATGCGGGCGGCCGGTCGGTCGGCACGCGGGACATCGGACAAGTTTGAGCGACCCTGCTCCGTTGATGACAGACGCCACGCCCAACGGCTAACCGTGCTTTTGTTCACTACCATGTTTCTGTAAACATTTATCAAGCGCCTTTGAATATCTGCTATGCCCCATGTTTCTGTAAACATATATCAAGCGCCTTTGAATATCTGCGATGCTCTGGTTTTCCGCCTATACTCATGACAGTTCTCTGTTTGGAACGCATCTCTGTTACAGACGCCAGTTTGAAGGCTTAGACTAGTGCCGCCACCTATCAGAACTTCGTGTACTACATGGACTGAAGCGGGAATGTTCCGTGATACCCCACAACAAATTCAGCCGAAATTGGCCGAGAAAAAAATGTGCTGCATTTCTTGTCGAACGCCCCTCGTACAACAGCGCTGACAAAAGTATGTAGTGTGCAACGTTGTGGAAGATAAAATAGACCCACAGGAGTTCAGTATTCGTGCTAGAAAGTTGCTGCGAAAGTAAAGAGAGCTTCATCCCCAGTTTAAGTGAAGTGAAAGTCTAGTAGCCAAACACTTTCTGAACGGTGGCAAAATGAGCGTGAGGAGAGCATTCCGAGAAGCATTTATTGAATTTTTCCTAACCATCTGGATCTTAATCCTTAGAAGCATTGGCCTTATGATGAAGTAAGTAACCGAATCGAAACAATTGCTCATTTGACCATACTGCTACCGAAACCTAAGATGAATAAAGAATGTCGAAATATTTATTTTGGGCTTCCACAATTTCTTCCCCGAATGAGATCGCAATACGACTCCTTTCAGTTACCACACTAATGCCGAAATGGTGGATATTGAGATAGGTGATCGCTGAGTAGTACTCCCGCGTCCGGCCATCCTGATTTAGGTTTTCCGTGATTTCCCTAAATCGTTCCAGGATGGTTCCTTTGAAATGGCACGGCCGACTTCCTTCCCCATCCTTCCCTAATCCGATGAGACCGATGACCTCGCTGTTTGGTCTCTTCCCCCAAACAATCCAATCCGCCGAGTAGTACATCAAGTGAAACTGCCCAACAGTGGAAAATCAACTGGACCGGATGAGATATCTTTGAGGTTCTACAGAGATTATGCGAAAGAACTTGCTCCCCTTATATCAGCAGTTTTTATCGTAGATAGCTGGAGCAACGAAGGGTGCCTAGCGATTGGAAGAAAGCGCAAGTGTTTCCCGCTTTCAAGGTGGGTCCTTGGGCAGACGCCCATAATTATAAGCCTATAACGCTGACGTGACTGTGTTGTAGATTTATGGAACATGTTTTAAGATCAGGCATTATGACGTTTTTGGAGAACGAAAATCTCGTCTGTAAAAATCAACTTGGATTTCGCAAGCAGAGATATTACGCTCCATGAGTGCCGTAAACTAAGCCACCAAGGCTGATGCCGTGTTCTTCGACTTCTGGCAGAATATGATACTGTTCCACAAAGTCGTTTAATCACCAAAAAACGAGCTTATCGAGTATCGGACCAAATTTGTGACTAGATTAAGGACATACACGCAGAGATCTCGTTCTTATCGGAACGAAATCGACAGATGGTAGAGCCCCAAAGAACTGTGACAGGACCGTTACTGTTTATGTTGGAAGCTCTGTGAGGTTATTTACGGACGATGATGTCTGTAAGAAGGTTGCAACGCCTGAAGACTGTATTGAAACGCAAGAAATCTCCAGGCTAACAACCATCGGTGCAGCGACTGGCAGTTGACCGTGAACGGAAATACACATAACGTAATGCGCATAAACAGGCGAAGAGATCCAATACTGTTCAACTATACCACCGGTCGTCAAACATTTCTGCTCAAGAGCCAATACCGGCATTGTGGGGCAGCACCCCGCGCCGTGAAGTATCGATATTATTATTAGTTGCTAACCTACGTAAATTAGTATGTTGTGAGTTCCCAATAGACTAACTATAATAAGGGCACAGCATGTTGGCTGCCGGCCGCTAACTACTGATCGTTAAAATTTGGCAACATTCGGAACACTTCGTTTTTTTTTTTTTTTTTTTTTCGTTTTAGGGCGCAAAACTGCTAGGGTCATTAGCGCCCGGTCCGTGACTTAGGAAACAGTAAAAAACTGAAAATGGAAACCAGCAGCAATGGGAACGAAAGTCATAAAATTGGAGAAACTAAAAGCAGAAGGAAGGCTTAAAAATCCACTATAGAAAGGGGTTGGTTGTCCCCAAAAAAAGCTTCAAATGACTGACGTCATTTCACTGGCACTAATAAACTCGAGAACTCGATCGGCTGAGCGCGTGTCATCTGCTAAAATCGACGATATATCAGGCGATAGCTGTAGACGGGAGCGTAACGGATTAAAATAGGGGCACTCAATTAAAAGGTGTCTTACCGTCCACAGCTGAGAGCAGTGGGGACAGAGTGGGGAAGGATCGCCGCTTAAAAGATGTCGATGGCTAAAAAGACAGTGCCCTATCCGGAGTCTAGTTAAAATTACCTCCTCCCGACGACGCGTTCGGGAGGAAGAGGTCCAAGCACAAGGAAGAGCTTTCACGTCCCGCAATTTATTATGGGGAAGTGTCGACCAATGCGCGTGCCATAATTGAACAACACGACGACATAAAAGGCTCCGTAGATCGGCGAAGGGAATCGATTGAATAGCTGGCCGAAGAAGAGAGACTGCAGCCTTGGCTACAATATCGGCCGCCTCATTTCCACAGATACCAAAGTGTCCCGGGAGCCAGAGGAACGCCACCGAGACGCCCCCCAGGTGGAGCACAGGCTAAAGAGCTTGGAGACTGAGGAGAGAGCTGAGAGAATCTGAGCAGATTACGTACTGTATCCGCTGATGGCGGCGGATGTAGTGGACAGCCTGGAGAACAGCGTAAAGCGCCGCAGTATAAACCGAACACTGGTCGGGAAGCCGAAATTGAGTTGGGGTGTCGCCAACAATATAGGCCCTCCCTACACCTAACGATGTTTTCGAGCCGTCGGTGTAAATAAATATGGCGTCCGTCATTTGTGCACATAGAGCAGCAAATGCCCGACGATAAACAAGTGAAGGGGTACCATCCTTGGGAAATCGACAAAGGTCACGGAGCAGGCAGATCCGGGGACGGAGCCAAGGCGGTGCTGTACCCCAAGTTGTCAAGAAGGTTTTAGGAAAGCGGAAGGAAAGAGAATGGAGCAGTTGACGGAACCGGACTCCCGGTGGTAGTAGGGAGGAGGGGCGGCCTGCATACCCTACATAAAAGGAGGCGTCGAAAAAAATGTCATGGGCTGGATTAGCAGGCATGAAAGACAGATGGCTAGCATAACGACTCAGAAGGACTGCTCGCCGATTGGACAGCGGAGGTTCAGCAGTCTCAGCATAAAGGCTTTCCACAGGGCTGGTGTAAAAAGCTCCAGACACTAAACGTAATCCACGGTGGTGGATAGAGTCGAGACGCCGAAGAAT
Source organism: Schistocerca nitens (assembly GCF_023898315.1). Classification (NCBI taxonomy): domain Eukaryota; kingdom Metazoa; phylum Arthropoda; class Insecta; order Orthoptera; family Acrididae; genus Schistocerca; species Schistocerca nitens. Next base: position 565,624,692 of record NC_064614.1, on the reverse strand, counting down.
AGACGGCCGAGCAGAGGAGTAGACTATGCTTCCATAGTCCAATTCCGAGCGCACTAAGGCGCGATCGAGGCGGAGAAGGACCACTCGGTCCGCTCCCCAGGAGGTACCATTCAGGTCACGGAGGGTGTTGAGGGATCGCAGACAGCGAGCCGAAAGATAGGAAACGTGGGAGGACCAGCACAGTTTCCTGTCAAACATAAGACCCAAGAATTTAGCGACGTCTGAAAACGGAAGCTTGACAGGTCCTAGATGTAAGGAGGGTGGAAGAAACTCCTTACGTCGCCAAAAATTAACACAAACGGTCTTACTGGGAGAAAAACGGAAGCCGGTTTCGATGCTCCAAGAGTGGAGGCGATCGAGACATCCTTGAAGACGTCGTTCAAGAAGGCTGGTCCGTTGAGAGCTATAGTAGATCGCAAAATCGTCCACAAAGAGGGAGCCCGAGACATCAGGAAGGAGACAATCCATAATTGGATTTATGGCAATGGCAAACAGTACAACACTCAGCACGGAGCCCTGGGGTACCCCGTTTTCTTGGGAGAAAGTACGGGAGAGAGTTGTGTTCACCCGCACCCTAAATGTGCGCTCTGCCATAAATTTGCGAAGAAAAAGGGGCAGCCGGCCTCGAAAGCCCCAAGAGAACAGTGTGCGGAGGATGCCTGTCCTCCAACAGGTATCGTATGCTCTCTCCAGATAAAAAAATATTGCTACCGTTTGGCGTTTCTGGAGAAAATTGTTCAGGATATAAGTGGAGAGAGCAACAAGATGGTCAACTGCAGAACGATGCTTTCGAAATCCGCATTGGGCAGGTGTTAAAAGACTGCGGGATTCCAGCCACCAAGCTAAACGGTAATTCACCATACGCTCCAAAACCTTACAGACACTACTCGTGAGAGAAATGGGGCGATAGCTAGAGGGGAGATGTTTGTCCTTTCCAGGTTTCGGAACGGGAACGACGATAGCTTCCCGCCATCGTCTGGGAAAAGTAATGTCGGTCCAAATTCGATTATAAAGGCGAAGGAGGTAACGCAGACTATGGGTTGATAAATGCAGCAACATTTGGACGTGGATACCATCCGGTCCTGGGGCGGAGGAGCGAGAAGAAGAGAGTGCATGTTGGAGTTCCCGCATGGAGAAAACAGTATTGTAGCTTTCGCGATTTGGAGAGGATAAAGCAAGATGTCGCACTTCCGCTGCACGTTTCTTCGGGAGAAACGCTGGCGGGTAATTTGAAGAGCTCGAAATCTCAGCAAAGTGCTGACCCAATGAGTTAGAAATTGCAACGGGGTCCACTAATGTATCATGCGCGACAGTGAGCCCAGAGACCGGGGAGAAACTAGGCGCGCCTGAGAACCGTCGAAGCCAAATCCAAACTTCCGAAGAGGGAGTGAAGGTGTGAAATGAGCTAATAAAGAATTTCCAGCTTGCCTTCTTGCTATCGCGGATGACGCGACGGCAGCGCGCACGGAACTGCTTATAGCGGATACAGTTGGCCAAAGTAGGATGGTGGCGGAAAATGCGAAGAGCACGTCGCCGCTCACGTATTGCGTCACGGCATGCCTCGTTCCATCAAGGAACTGGGGGGCGCCGGGGCAATTCGGAGGTGCGTGGTATTGAACGTTCCGCAGCTGTAAGAATAACTTCGGTAATATGTGTGACCTCATCGTCGACGCTGGGAAAGCGACGGTCATCGAATGTCGCTAGAGACGAAAAAAGTGTCCAATCGGCTTGGGCAAACTTCCAGCGTCGCGGGCGCATATATGGCAGTTGAGGCTGCAGTCTAAGGACACATGGAAAGTGGTCACTCGAGTGTGTATCTTCAAGGGCGAACCATTCGAAGCGCCGAGCTAGCGGAACAGTACCGACCGCAAGGTCCAAATGAGATAAATTTGTCGTGGAGGCAGACAAAAATGTGGGGACCCCAGTGTTGAGGCAAACTAGATCCGCTTGGTGGAAGACGTCTAGCAATAGTGAGCCACGTGGACAAGGATGTGGAGATCCCCAAAGCGGGTGGTGGGCATTGAAGTCCCCAACCAGCAAATAGGGGGGTGGAAGCTGACCAAGAAGATGAAGGAGATCAGCTCGTGCCATTGGTGTGGACGATGGAATGTATACAGTACAAAGAGAGAACGTGTATCCAGAAAGGGAAAGACGGACGGCGACAGCTTGGAAGGAAGTGTTTAAGTGGATTGGGTGATAATGGAGAGTATCATGGAGAAGAATCATGAGTCCTCCATGGGCTGGAGTGCCTTCAACAGAGGGGAGATCATATCGGATGGACTGAAAATGAGGGAGAAGAAAGCGGTCATGGGGACGCAGCTTTGTTTCCTGAAGACAGAAGATGACCGGCGAGTAGGATCGTAAGAGGATCGACAATTCATCCCGATTGGCTCGAATGCCGCGGATATTCCAGTGGATAATGGACACAGGGCGAACAGAAAATGGAGGAATGTGACCAAAGTTGCTGTCAACTCAACGACTGCTCAGAGCTTGCGACCGACAGTATGGAATGGCATTCAGCCGAAGGCAGAAGATCCTGATCCATAGGTTGTTCAGGAGCAGCTCCTGCCAACAGCGATCGGCCGGTTGATCGGCCGCCAGCAGTGCGCCTCGGCGACACATAAGACGGCCGAGGGCGATTTCCGCCAGGTGGTGCTGTAGATGGGACACGCCTTGGCAGAGAAGGAGATGAACTGGGTTTCTTTGTAGCCTTCTTGGAATTATGATGTTTAGAAGAAGGAGGAACTGATGGTTGTGAAGTTGGGGTACGTAAAAAATCTTCACGAGTATGCTCTTTTTTCGAAGTCTTGGTGTCTGACTTTTGGGCTCGAGGTTTAGCAGAACCCGATGAAGGGTGAGCCATAGAGTGGGCAGGCGAAAGTGGTGAGGTTGAACGGGCGATCTTTGCGCTGGCCGATCTGACGACCGTGGTACTAAAGGTGAGGTCGCAAGTCTGCGTGGCCGCCTCCTTTGTTGGCCGAGGAGAAGCAAGGACAGTGCTGTATTTTCCTGTCTGAGGCACGGTGGGCTGTCGACTGGCGAATAATTTTCGAGCGGCAAAGGTCGACACCTTTTCCTTCACTCTGATTTCCTGGATGAGCTTTTCGTCCTTAAAAACGGGGCAATCACGAGAGGAAGCAGCGTGGTCACCCATACAGTTGATGCAGCGAGGGGATGGAGGTGGACAAGCACCCTCATGGGCATCCTTGCCACACGTAACACATTTGGCCGGATTGGAACAGGACTGGCTGGTGTGATTGAACCGCTGACACCGATAGCAACGCGTAGGGTTTGGGACGTAAGGGCGAACGGAAATTATCTCATAGCCTGCTTTGATTTTCGATGGGAGTTGAACTTTGTCAAATGTCAAGAAGACAGTGCGGGTTGGAATGAGGTTCGTGTCAACCCTTTTCATAACTCTATGAACAGCCGTTACACCCTGGTCAGACAGGTAGTGCTGAATTTCTTCGTGAGACAATCCATCGAGGGAGCATGTATAAACGACTCCACGCGAGGAATTTAAAGTGCGGTGCGCTTCAACCCGGACAGGGAAGGTGTGGAGCAGTGAAGTACGCAGCAAGTTTTGTGCCTGGAGGGCACTGCCTGTTTCTAACAACAAGGTGCCATTCCGTAATCTGGAACAAGACTTTACAGGACCTGCAATTGCGTCGACACCTTTCTGAATAATGAAAGGGTTGACCGTGGAGAAGTCGTGACCTTCGTCAGACCGAGAAACAACAAGGAACTGTGGCAACGATGGAAGAACTGACTGTGGCTGAGACTCAGTGAACTTAAGCTTGTGAGCAGACATAGTGGAAGGTGAGGAAACCATTGCGGAGGAATCCCCCATGATTACCGGCGTCTCCGATGGCGCGCTCCTCCCTTGTGGGGGCCCTCTCTGAGGGCACTCCCGCCTTAGGTGATTGTTCACACCTCAGGTCACACCTCCCGACAAACAGATGGAGGGACCAATCGGCACTTTCGGAAGGTATCAGCTCGGGTAATCACCCCTCCCTGTGCCTGGCCGTTACTAGGGGGTACGTACGTGTCCTACCTGTCTACCCGGGGCGAGGAATTACGCGTTACCCCGTCATCGGCTACGCACAAAAATGCATGGGTCGGCCTTCAGACACACACAGGGAGGAAGAAAGAGAAAGGGAAAGGAAAGAAGAGAGGTCTCAAACGCCGCAGCGGAGAAAAGGGTAAAGAGAAGAGGTAAGGAAAAGAGAAGGACATAGGAAGGATGACGACATACAAGCAAGGAAGGCGAAGAATGCGGTACATTTACGAGCGTCCGTCTCCGGACGTAGGCACAAACCATACTCCCAGAGGGGGAGAAAGGAAAGGAAAGAGCCAGCGGTGAGTGGGGGGGGGGGCGAAGATGGGGGATGGGGAAGGATGCGGAAAGGGAAGGTATGCAGCCCGGAAAGGAAGGAAGGCCACATTAGCTCGGGGTCCCGTGCTCGCTAAACACGTATCCACAAAAGAGTTGTGGACCCCCAGGGGGGGGGGGGGGGGAACACTTCGTGTCGACTGTCTTCTGTTTGAGATTGATACCACCCTCAGCGACCCGAAAATAATGGCACTGTAATTGCCTGACGACCTGTTGTTGTGTAGTCTGTGAGAACGGAACTGTAACTGATAAATTACAGCATTTATTGTACCTTCATTTAAATGCATTATGCAATATGAGACACGAACACAAATGTTTACCAAATGTTTCAAATGCCATTTTTCTTCTACTCACTACAATGTATTGCAAAAGCGTAAATTTAATTCCTTATCCCTTGATAGAAATATGACCCATATTTAAAGATGGCCGCTTCTACTATGAAGAACCAAAGAAAGTTACATCAGCCAAATATCGTGTAGGCCCGCCGCCAACACACGGAAGTGCCGCAACACGACTTGACATGGACTCGGCTAATATCTGAAGTAGTACTGGAGGGTTCAAATGGCTCTGAGCACTATGGGACTTAACATCTGTGGTCATCAGTCCCCTAGAACTTAGAACTACTTAAACCTAACTAACCTAAGGACATCACACACATTCATGCCCGAGGCAGGATTCGAACCTGCGACCGTGGCGGTCACGCGGTTCCAGACTGAAGTGCCTAGAACCGCACGGCCACACCGGCCGGCGCTAGTGCTGGAAGGGAATCCTGCAGGGCTGTCCAAAATCCGTAAGAGTACGAGGGAGTGGAGATCTCTTCAGAACAGCACGTTACAAGGCATCCCGGATATGCTCAATAATGTTCATGTCTGGCAAGTTTGAGGCCAGCGGAAGTGTTTAAACTCAGAAGAGTGTTCCTGGAGCCACTATGTAGCAATTCTGGACGTTTAGGGTGTCGCATTGTCCTGCTGGATTTGTCCAAGTCGGTCGAAATGCACAATGGACATGAATGGACGCAGGTGATCAAACAGGATGATTACGTACGTTCACCTGTCAGAGTCGTATCTAGACTTATCAGGGGTCCCATATCACTCCATCTGCACACGCCCCACATCATTACAGAGCCTCCACCAGCTTGATCAGTCCCCTGCTGACATGCAGGGTTCATGGATTCATGAGGTTGCCTCCACACTGTACACGTCCATCCCATTGATACAACATGAAACGAGACTCGTCCGATCAGGCAACATTTGTCCAGACATCAAAAGTCCAATGTCGATGCTGAAGGGCCCAGGCGTGGCTTAAAGTTTTATGTCGTGCAGTCACCAAGGGTACACGAGTGGGCCTTCGGCTCCGAAAGCCCATATCGATGATGTTTCGTTTAATGTTTCGCACGCTGACACTTGTTGATGGCCCAGCACTGAAATCTGCAGCAATTTGCGGAAGGATTGCACTTCTGTCACGTTGAACGGTTCTTTTCAGTTTTCGTCAGTTCCGTCCTTGCAGGATCTTTTTCCGGCCGCAGCGATGTCGGAGATTTGATGTTTTACCGGATTCCTGATATTCACGGTAGACACGTGAAGTGGTCATGCGGGAAAATCCCCACTTCATCGCTACCTTGGAGTCGCTGTGTCCCATCGCTCGTGCGCCGACTATAACAGCACATTCAAACTCACTTAAATCTTGATAACCTGCCATTGTAGCAGTAGGACCTGATCTTACTACTGCCCCAGACACTTGTTGTCTGATATAGGCGTTGCCTACCGCACCGCTTTATTCTCCCTGTTTGCATATCTCTGTATTTGAATACACGTGCCTGTACCAGTTTCTTTGGCGCTTCAGTGTATAGCGCCCATTCACGAACCCAAGTTACTTCCATTTTAAACTGGTAGCACAGCAGGTGTTTGGTACGAGGCACACACGCCCATCGGTTGTCAACAGTGTAAGGCAAATAAGAAAACATTCCCCCCTCTCCTCACATTCTCTAACCCTCAGATAAGCGGCCAATTTTACTTTAGTTCAAGAGAGAGTTCACCAACGACAACTTAAAAGAGCACCTTAAACATTACTGTCTACACTCTTAAAAAATTCTCGTTTTTGGATTCGGCTGTTTATTGCTAGATCCGTCGTATTATAATCGGCCCGTGGGCCGCAGTTTGACGACCCCTGATCTGTACTGTCGGCGACAAATCACTGCGAACAGTGGCTGTCGTGAAACACCTGGGAGCAATCATTTGGAATGACCAAATTGGAAGGACCACGTAAAACAAAGAGTAGGAAAAGAAGTTCCCAAGTTGAGATTTATTGGAAGAATCTTAGGGACACGTAATTCACTCATCAAAGAAGCGGCTTACAAAACACTCGTTCGACCGATTCTTGAGTGTTGTTCATCAATTTGTGACCCTTAGGAAAGTAGGATTAATAGAAGGTCTAACAAAGAGCGGCACAGTTCGTCTCAGGACCATTTACTCGGCGGAAGAGCGTAAATGGACTACTGTGGAAGACGCTACAAGATGGTTCAAATGGCTCTAATCACTATGGGACTTAACATCTGAGGCCATCAGTCCCCTAACCTAAGGACATCACACACATCCTTGCCCGAGGCAGGAATCGAACCTGCGACCGTAGCAGCAGGCGGATCCGGACTGAAGCGCCTAGAACCGCTCGGCCACAGCGGCCGGCACTCTACAAGAGATGCGTTGCGTATGACAGAGGGGTTTACTATTCAAATTCCAATAGAGTATATTCCGGGAAGAGCTGGGCAACATTAATTCTTACATACGTCTCGGGATCTGATAACGCCGAGAAAATCAAAGAGACTACGACCTCCCACTGAACTTTACCGACACTACTCCTTCCCATACGGCATTCGTGAATCGAGCTGGAAAAGGGGGAAAAGGTAGTGGCGCTTAAAGTACCCTCTGCAGCACACCGTAGCGTGGTTTGCGGAGTGCTATTGTAGATGTAGGTGTGCATTATTCCGAGAAGAGTCAACGAGTGCGAGACGGCCATGAAGTTGAAACAGTAAGATATGCGGTCTCACATGGAGGCTTATCAACAATTGTTATTCCCGGGCACCATTCGTGAGTGGAACTGGAAAGCGGGAAAAATAACAGTGATTCACGAAGCACCTTCCACCACACATCAAAAGGTGGCTTGCGGAGTGCAGACACAGCTGTAGATTTTTTAGCTCCAATCGAATCTCTGCTGAAATGCTTGCCGCTTCTCCTTAACCACGCTGCCTGGTGGACCCGGAGAATCGGCCGTTGAATAGTGCTCGGTGGAATTCTTTTTATATCTGCTCTGCTAACAAGAAAGGCCGGTCGCTACCTGAGCATTTGCCAGCCAGGGTTCAGTTTCGCCTGGAAGAGAGCCAGCGCCGATTCAGCCCGACAGGCTGCCCGCCACGTGCAACAAGTGAGGGCTACGTGCTTCCAGGACGGGCACGTGCTGCGCCCAGGGGATAAAAAGAAACACCCTTCCCTGACCACTCCTCGGAACCTGTCCCAGACGTGTCTGAGGTGCTATCGCTTGTAGACGTGTACGTCTTACGTAGTAGTGGTCTGGCTTACTGATGATGGAGTGACGTTGGACGTCGCCAGTGGAGTGGAGGGAGTTCAGCCCTTAAGATCACCGCAGGCCAGAATTACGTGGCGGGGAACGGAGACACCACTCGTGCAATAACACTTCTCTTCGAAATTAAGTTTTTAATGTTGGTATCATTGTGAACGCTTGCAAGGTGTACATATCAGGAGAAATATCAGATTGTTTGGTATGTTTGCCATAATAATTATCTTTGTATGCCTGAACACATGAGTGATACGTATTCTATGGCTATCAGAGGTTGTATCAATGATCAGAGAGTTCGGGCGAGCGAGTTTATATGAGAGAGAGAGAGAGGGAGAGAGAGAGAGAAAGAGAGAGAGAGAGAGTTGAGTCGTCGCACAGTGAGGAGCGTGTTATTTGGAAACTGTGTGTGACAAAACGTCTCGCTACCAATCTGAAAACGCATGCTTTAAATTCCGACTGCATGTTCTGACACCAAGAATCGCCTTTGCTATCCTACTATTGAACACGAACATTAACATGTATAAATTACTTTTAATGATCCCAGAATGAAATTTTCACTCTGCGCCGGTGTGTGCGCTGATTTCTAACTTCCTGGCAGATTAAAACTGTGTGCCGGACAGAGACTCGAACTCGAGACCTTTGCCGTTCGCGGGCAAGTGCTCTACCAACTGACCTGCCCAAGCACGACTCACACCCCGTCCTCACAATGTGTTTGATGCCAGTTATCAAGCCGAATCCGACTATCTGTGAATGAAATTCAGTACAAAAAATTGTTATCAATAATACTCAGAATGACCAGTAGCGTTTACATGGGGCCACTCTATTGCCACGAAATTGGCGAACGCGAGCTAGTAGAAATGAGTGCAGCTCTTGTTTTTACACCAAACTAGGAATAAGGTCTGCAAGAACAAAAGAAATCGGGCTTTGTGGATGCGTTACTTTTAGGAAGACCTGCGGAGGATCGTCGCTTGATGCAGGAAGTGGCAACTGACCCTCAACACAAACAAATGTTACGTATTGCGAATACATAGACAGAAAGACCCAGTATTGCATCATTACACGGGTGCAGAACAATCACTGGACACAGCCACATCCGTAAATAGCTAGATGTATACGTAGGGAGCGATTTACAGTGGAACCACCACATGAAACTAATTGCAGGTAAGGCAGACACCAGACAGATTCACTGGGAGAAACCTCATGAAATGCAGTTCGTTCGACCAGTACTTAAAATATTGTTCGTCAGTATGATATTCGTACCGTGTAAGATAGATAGAGAAAGTAAAGAAGATGCAGAGAAGTACAGGTTCATTTAGTAAGTGCGAAAGCGTCACGGATGAAAAAAACTCCAGTGGCAGACGCTGTAAGAGAGGCGTTCTGCATCACGGTGTAATTTAGTGTTAAAGTTCCGAAAGCGTATTTCCCTAGGAGAGTCATCAAACATAGTGCGTCCTCCTACGCATATGTCGCGATAATGCCATGAAAATAAATTGCAGAGATTCGTGCACACACGGAGGCTAACAGGCAATCGTTCTTCCCGCAATCCGTTCGCGACTGGAACCGAAAAGGGGGTAAGTCAGCATGATACACAAAGTACCCTCCGCCACACATCCCAAGATGGCTTGCGGAGTGTAGATGGAGATCACTTCACTCGTAAACTTGTGCTGGTTACCTACTTTTTCAGAGGCGCTGCAGTCTGGAACCGCAAGACCGCTGCGGTCGCAGGTTCGAATCCTGCCTCGGGCATGGATGTTTGTGATGTCCTTAGGTTAGTTAGGTTTAACTAGTTCTAAGTTCTAGGGGACTAATGACCTCAGCAGTTGAGTCCCATAGTGCTCAGAACCATTTGAACCATTTTTTACTTTTTCAGAATTTTACTAGAATGTTGAAACACGATTTCGTATATGTCGTACAAGCAATCGGTGCGAGAACTACTAAAAAAAATATGAGAGTGTGTACCAGTTACAAGCCGACTGGCGACCACCCTTCGGTTTTTAGAAAGAATGTTAATCAACCTCTTTAATGTGCATCGTTAATCAATAAGCCTCTCGCTACCAGACGTATGCACTCCTTTTCCGCGCGGTCTAGGGTGCCTTGTCACGGTCCGCGCGGCTGCCCCCGTCGGAGGTTCGAGTCCTACCTCGGGCATGGGTGTGTGTGTCGTCCTTAGCGTAGATTAGTTTAAGTTAGATTAAGTAGTGTGTACGCTTAGGGGCCGATGACCTCAGCAGTTTTGTCCCATAAGACCTTACCACAAATTTCCAAATTTCGACTGCTTTGGTAGAATGACCGAAGGATTTCATTAAGGTAAACTTGAGATAAGAATACATTTTTTATTTATATTTTATTTTTGTTCACCAGCTCATAGGCCACAGCTTGCGAACTGTCCTTTTTCTGTTTGTTTCATTTTGGTACAGATTAATCCCCGCCCGCCTCTCCCCCCCCCCCCCCCCCCTCACCCGTTCGACGTCCCATAACGTTGATAGTGGATGAATTGTATTCATGAAATTCATTGTTCACTAGTTTGTTCAGTTCTGTATTTCCGTGCACAACAAATAACTACCAAAATACGTGGCTGTATGCACGCGCGTTACCAAAACACGTGGCTGTATGCACGCGCGCAACTTTCGAACAAAATCGAGATTACTTTTACTCAGACGCGTGACTGCAGAGCTGTCGGTGACAGAAGCAAAGGCCGGCCGCGGTGGTCTCGCGGTTCTAGGTGCGCAGTCCGGAACCGCGCGACTGCTACGGTCGCAGGTTCGAATCCTGCCTCGGGCATGGATGTGTGTGATGTCCTTAGGTTAGTTAGGTTTAACTAGTTCTAAGTTCTAGGGGACTGATGACCTAAGATGTTAAGTCCCATAGTGCTCCGAGCCATTTGAACCATTTGAACAGAAGCAAAGAACAACTAAGGAGCTCCGGAACAAAAACCGGTAAATCCGCATTTGCTGTTAATACAGAAAGTAACAAATAGTGATCTCTAAATGGCTCCACAAGCTATGAAAAGAAGAGTGAAACTTATTTTGTGGCAGCATGTATTATTACTCCCGTGTCTCCCCCCTACAGCTCGAACACGCGAATACAGCAAAAGTGGTTATATAGAGTTTTGTTCCGGCGCTCCTCAATTGTGAGAGCGAGCCGGAAGCATTTATATGCAACTGCCCTGCAACACGAAATATCCTCTACCCTTGTTGGTCAACACCGGCAAGCTCTGGGCAATACGCCGACAACTACCTGCAACAGCCTGCAATGTCAGCAGTATTGGCCGACCACACCGCAAAATTACCGTGTACTGCAGCCACGTTTTGACGGCAATATAAATTGCAGCCAGATATTGCCGTAGAATATGGCACTACTGCTAGGCATTTGCCTCTTGGTTGAAATTGCTGATCTCTTCACCTTTACCTCGGTTTTCGTAAAGATCTTCTGCCCACTGGGGAACAATTCATCATTAATTTTGATTTTAGCATTCCTCCTCCTGTCGGATCGTGTGTACCCAGCCGCTCTTCTTGGGAGTTACATCTCCGATGCTTCTATTTCTTGTTCATTTCTATTTTCTGCAGTCCGCGACTCACTTCCGTGTGCCACGGTTGGTACTCTGATCGTTTCGTAGAACTTTAATAAGTTTCCTTTCTTATTTTAGTTCTTAGGGTTTTATAGACTGTTTCGTTAATGTAATTAAATCTTTCTACTTTCTATTGTACATCGATTTCGTCATGAATGATTGCCTGAGAAGGAGAACGAACTTACTCTTTCCATTTTCTGATTCTTTATTATTATTATTATTATTGTTCTTGTTATTTTGTTGGGAATTGGACACTGGCTTCTGAAAGCCAAACATTTGTTTTCTTTGAAAACACTGATAGATCACTCTGCCTCTGTAGTGTAGCGTAGCGTTTCCGCTACTCACGCTGAGGGCCCGGATTCGATTCCCGGCAGGGGACTGGGTGTTGTGTGCCCTTCATCATTGACCCGCAAGTCCTCGAAGTGGTGTCAACTAAAAAGGACTTGCAATACGGCGGCCGAACTCCCCCGCATGGGGCCTCCCGGCCATACGCTCATTTTCACTGATGGATCAAGTAACTTAGCTTTCGTGGATGAAACATAAGTAGTTTCAAAAATGGCTCTGAGCACTATGGGACTTAACTTCTGAGGTCATCAGTCCCCTAGAACTTAGAACTACTTAAACCTAACTAACCTAAGGACATCACACACATCCATGCCCGAGGCAGGATTCGAACCTGCGACCGTAGCGGTCGCGCGGTTCCGGACTGTAGCGCCTAGAATCGCTCGGCCACACCGTCCGGCAATCATCTTTCCGCTCTTCAAAATATTCTTAGTAGCAATCCATGTCTTGATATATTACCATTCCCCAAATCGATGTGTAGCCAGCTGGGGAAACAAGCCAGCTACTTAGTTGGGGGGGGGGGGGCAAGTACATCGTACCATATTAGATCTGTAAGTAACGACGCCGTAAATCATATTGTCCACTCAGTCGTAAATAACGAAACCCAGATTATCCGCACGTTGTAAATGTCAGGCGAGATTTACAGCGCACTGTTTGATAGCGCACCTGTCGCCTCCCGCAGGTCTCGCGGGGGAGTGACGTCAGCTGCCAGCACGTCGCCTTGAGCTGCCAGCGCGTGGCGCGCGAGTCGTTTCCGCGGCCTTGGCGCGCCGGCACGTGCCTGCCGGGGCTCGAACGCGGACTTCCGGGCGCGGCTCCGTTACCAGGACGCCTGCCACCTGCCGCTTTCCCCGTGGCGCTGCCGTCACTGGCGCCAGTGCCAACGTGCACTGGACTCGCCAACTGTCCATCGGGACGCTTACTCTTCCCACACTTTCACACTGCGCCACTTTCTGTATAGTACGCACTTCCTGCATGTTTCCCCAACACACCAACTGTGAAGCAGCTGCTTCGCGATGTTTCTTTGTTCAAAGTTTCCTCAGACTACGTGGTTCATGAGAAAGACTGACACTACTCATGCCCCGCCAGCCCAAAATGTTACTAGACTGCATCAATAAAAGAATAGAGGTTGTGGTTTTAACGCTTCGGGTGTTCCATGCAGGGTGAACATTAATAAAACCAAAAAACTGCAGGGACGGATTCCTGACTGGAAATGGAGGAAAACAGGTCCTATGAAATGGTGTGCCGGCCGGAGTGGCCGAGTGGTTCTAGGCGCTTCAGTCTGGAACCGCGCGGCCGCTACGGTCGCACGTTCGAATCCTGCCTCGGGCATGGATGTGTGTGATGTCCTTAGGTTAGCTAGGTTTAAGGAGCTCTAAGTTCTAGGGGACTGATGACCTCATATGTTAAGACCCATAGTGCTCAGAGCCATTTGAACCATTTGAAATGGTGTGCGTGCAACGACAACAAATCGTCCCGGAACACAGTACAGAGCTGCATCGCACCCACGTCACAACAGATGTTCAAAGTGGCTTACATGGGATTGTAGGTGATAGGGATAGCTGCGGCTGTCATGCAGAATATGTATAATCCTACTTTGGCATACACCACGTTGGCGGGCCACTTGTCTGGAGCTTGTACAGTATTATGATCTGTCACAGTATCTTATTGAGCCCGGTCCTCCGAATCTGCTGTACGCACAGTCTGACGCCTTCCTTCACGTTCCTCTGTCTAAAAGGAGCCATGATCACACAAACGCTCAAAAAGCGCTTGGAACGTTGTGTGACGTGGTTGGGGTCTGGTGTAGCCATGCTACCTCTCGGCCGTTTCGATCCGCTTGGCCGTACACAATCATCATCTCGGCTTGTTCCCGACATGAATACCGGACCACTCTGCTGTTTACAGTTATCTGCATCAGTCGCACATCCTGCAACACAGAAAGAACACACGGCTCGTTGTCAAAGGAACTTCTGTTCATCAGTGCCGTCTATTCATCAGTGCCATCTACCGTGGCAACGATGCATTTCCGGACACATGTCCATAGGAACTTCTTTTCTCCATTTACAGTCAGGAATCCGTCTCTGCAGTTTGTCCGTTTTTTTAAAGTTCACCCTGTATAGTCACACCCCTCCCTCTATCCCCCTTCCACTCCCCTGTTCCAGTACGAAGCAAAATGGTTCAAATGGCTCTGAGCACTATGAGACTTAACATCTGAGGTCATCAGTCGTCTAGAATTTAGAACTACTTTAACCTAACTGACCTAAGGACATCACACACATCCATGCCCGAGGCAGGATTCGAACCAGCTACCGAAGCGGTCGCGCGGTTCCAAACTGACAGTGCGAAGCACATAACGGTCATTCAACCAAAAGAAACCATCCAAAAAGTCCTTCCTTAGAATCTTGTTCCACTTGTGCATCACATTCGCATCTTCTTCGGTCTTGGCGAACCATCAGACACCTATCGAGCACTTTGTCCTTTTGTTATAGGTTGGTATTAATAACCTCAATCTGTCACTCATCATAATCTTTCTTTTGTTCGAGTTTTTCAATTCAATCAAGTCGTGTCAGGCGTCCACGTGCCATTGGTTTTGTTCGGGGGTCAACGTATGTGCGACGAACTTTGCACAACTTTTCACTTCTTCAAAAGATTTTTGGGGTAGTCAAACACTTTAGAGTTGCGATTCCTGATAAAACAACGTTGACACGCTACAGTCGCGTGTCCACAATTTAACACTGTCTGCCCACAACTGCCGGCCGGGGTGACCGAGCGGTTCTAGGCGCTACAGTCTGGAACCGCACGACCGCTGCGGTAGCAGTTTCGTATCCTGCCTCGGGCATTGATGTTTCTGATGTCCTTAGGTTAGTTAGGTTTAAGTAGTTCTAAGTTCTAGGGGACTGATGACCACAGAAGTTAAGTCCCATAGTGCTCAGAGCCATTTGAACCATTTTTTTTTTTTTTTTTTTTTTTTTTTTTTTGCCCACAACTGACTGGCCGAATGCACATCCATCGTTTACAGATGGTGGGTGAAGCTGCCACCGTAGATACCACGCTGACGTTTCCCATACCCCAGGAACAAAATTAGTCTCGGACTAAAAGGACTGCAGAATTATACGAACACTCAGCTGCTTTTGTGTTCTAACGTAACTGTAACTCACTGATGCTGTCTTTTGGTTCTCAGTTTTACTGTATCATCTTCAGAAATAATCTGAGCTGACAATGCTCTGTAATCTTTATAGTGTTATGGTTTTGTTGATCTGCCTTCTTGTAGAGCCTAACTCAGTTAGATATATGAGTCCAATTCATCGTTACATCGCAACATTCACAAACATACTGTGATATCTCGAGTTACTATACCAAATGTCATCAGAACCAACTCAATTTATGGGAAATCTGGGCGGGCTAAACAAACAGTGGATGAAACTAACCTGTAGATACAGAGTGGCATTAAGAACAATATTTATCCATAACTAGAAGAACGCTGAAATGAGATCGACTGTTGCACATAAGATGCATATATAGAATACTGTGTTAAAGAAAACATTGCGAAGGGACTGCACAATTAAAACATCCATTGTCTAAAGTCTTGTAAAGTAGATGAAAGTGAGCGATCTACAGAGTTGCACGAGGCTCAAAACTTTCACTAACAATCAATGGAAATATGTGGTGTAGGTCTACAAATTACTCACACTGGTCGGCACCGCAGAGAGAGAGAGAGAGAGAGAGAGAGAGAGAGAGAAGAAGAAGACTCACCACGAAGGAATTATCCGAATGGGAAGAAATCGGCAGATGTGATGTACATGTATAGACAAACAAATGATTATATTTCAGAAAAATGGCATAATTTATTCAAGAAACGGAGATTCTGACGTTAAACAAGTCAATATCTCGGGGTCTCATGCAAACAGTTATTCGGCTTGACACTGAGTGACAGTTGTCGAATGCCCTCTTGAGGAATATAGTGCCGAATTATGTCGTATTGGCGCATTAAATCAGCAAAATTCCGACCTAGAGAGAGGGCCCTGGTCATAATAATCCAGATTGTCAATTGAGGAGAGATCCGGTTACCTTGCTGGACAAGGTAGCGTTAGTCAAGCACGAAGATAAGCAGTAGAAATTCTCTCCAAGTGGGGCATTATCTTGCTAAATGTAAGCCCAGGATCGCTTGCCATGAAACGCAACAAAACGGTGCCTGGAATATCGTCGACTTACCGCTGTGGTGTAGAAGTGCCGTGGACAACAGCCGAAGCGGTCCTGGTATGAAAACAAATGGCACCTAAGACCATCACTTCTGGTTGTCGGACAGCATGTCGGGCGACACTCAGGTTAGTGTTCCACCGCTGTCTGGGGCGTCTCCAGACATGTCTTCGTTGGTCATCGGGGCTCAGTTCGAAGCGGGACTCATCACTGAAGACAGTTCTACACCAGTCAATGAGATTCCAGGTCGAGGACTTGTATGCAGACGCTCCAGGCAGTGGTGGGACATCAACGTGACTGTCCCCCGCCTTTGGGCCCAACAACGAGGACTGATGGTGGTCTGGGGTGCCATTCCTTTTCGCTGCAGAACTCATTTGGCTGTCATCCGCGACACCCTTACATTACAGCAGTACGTCGACGATATTTTACGCTCCGTTTTGTTACCCTTCATGACGGCTCATCCTGGGCTTGCATTTCAGCAAGATAATGCCCGGCGTCACACGGCGAGAGGTTTCTGCTGCTGGTCGTCATGCTTGGTAAACCCTTCGCTTTGGCCAGAAAGGTCGGCGGATCTCTCTCTAGTTAAGAACGTTTGGAGTATTATGGGAAGCCTCCAACCAGTTAGGGAGTTTGACGACCTAACCCGCCAGTTGGACACATTTGGCACGTTATCCTTCAGGATGACATCCAGCAATTCTATTAATCAATGCCCAGCGAAATAACTGCCTCCATAAGAACCAGGGGTGGACCAACGCATTATTGATTTGCTCAGTTTGTGATGCTCTTTCTCTTGAACACATAATCCACACATCATCCAATATTTCTGAAATTGTAATCATTTGTTTCTCTGAATTTACATCACATCTACCGATTTCCGCTCCATTCGGATAATTCCTTCGTGTGTTTTCGTGTATTTACGAAAACCGAATGAAGCGTATGAACCAACCCGTTTCTTACAACTGTGAAGCATGGTAGAAGGCCTATAACGGTTTCACAGGTCAGTTCAATGTATCTAGGCCGTCCTATGGTCACACTTATAAAGTAAACGGTCGCCATAGCGAAAGTCACTGACACAGTTCTGTGTGGTGTTGCTTGGCTCAGAGTTTCGAACCGTGATGCTGAAAGACATTTTCAACACCAATACTTGGCTGGCAAGAAGAGAAGATGTGACGGCATAAAATTCCTGACCACCATACTTTGCCCAGTGTTGAGGATAAAATGCCAAACTTCTCCACAGGGTCTGTCGAAGTGAGGGCATGTGACATCATTGTCAGTCATCCGTCTGTCGGACGGCGATGTTAAGTCCTATCGTGACACAGTAGAGATGTAGCCCATGTGCCAGAACTGGATATCACCATCTTTTTTCTCACATCAGCATACAACACAAACATGACACCACACTATAATGATGATTATTATGATGATAATAATAATAAATAATAATAATAATAATAATAATACCCGTGGAGGCCCGGGAAAAGAAAAGGCCTCCGGTATGTTCTGCCAGTCGTAAAAGGCGACGAAAAGAACAAACCACTAATAGGACTAACCCCTCTTTTAGTGTGATTAGTTGGTTCATGACAGAACTAATGAAGCCTCGGACAAGCGCTGTCATGGCTGGGGACGACGCTTGAACCCTATGCCCGTCCACAATGGTAACGACACTGCTAGCCACACGGAAAGTGATTTAAATCCAAATAGAGGTGTTTTGCAGGATATACTTCCTGCAACCACTCTAGAAGGAAAACAAAGACAGAGGATGAGATGGTCAGATGATGTTAACCGACACCTCATGTTCTGTTATTACCAAGCAACAAACTTAGGAACAAACACAACTGGATACAGATCACAAGTATACATAAAATTTATTACCAGATACCCAGAATTAAAATTTTTAACAGAACAACGACTAGCTGATCAGATCCGTGTAATAATAAAAAATAACAGGATACCCCAGTCAGAATTAGAAAACATTAAACAACAAATACAACAAATACTAGAACAAAATAATGTGCAATCAGAAGAAGAAGAAAATACAGTAATGGACTCAAACATCCCAGAGCAAACAAACAAAGAACAACACGCATCAATTAAACAATCAGAGGAAAACGAAATATTAAGACAGCCACCAGAACAAGCACAAATAGAACACGAAGTGACACACATGTTACGTATAGAAGAAAAATGTCAGCTGACATATATAGAATACAAAGACACAAATACAGACATTAGACCATTCTTGCATAGACCACCAAATAATCCACAAGTCGAAACAATAATAACAACTATCAACACAATCATACACAACAAAATAAATGAAAATACAACTATGGAAGAGTTATAACTACTGATTTATATAGGAGCACTCACTACACTAAATATACACACTAGGCAGAGATCAGAACCAACCAACACACAGAAGAAACCCACAAAAACAGCATGGCAACACAGGCTACAGATCAGGATAGAAAAACTGAGAAAAGACATCGGACAGCTAACACAATTTATAAGAAATGAAATATCAGACAAAAAACGAAAAATGTTAGGTAAAATCTCACAATAAGAAGCGATAGAACAATTATATGAACAGAAGCAGAAATTACAAGCATTGGCCAAACGACTTAGAAGATACAAAAAAAGTGAAAATAGAAGGAAACAAAACCAAACATTCAATACAAACCAAAAGAAATTTTACCAGACAATAGACACACACACATTAAAATAGACAATCCACCAAACATATGGTCAAACCCAGTACAACATAACAGACATGCGCGGTGGATACAAGCAGAAACAGACACATACAAGATGATACCAAAAAAAAAAATGGTTCAAATGGCTCTGAGCACTATGGGACTCAACTTCTGAGGTCATTAGTCCCCTAGAACTTAGAACTACTTAAACCTAACTAACCTAAGGACATCACACACATCCATGCCCGAGGCAGGATTCGAACCTGCGACCGTAGCGGTCTCGCGGTTCCAGACTGCAGCGCCAGAACCGCGCGGCCACTTCGGCCGGCAAGACGATACCACAAATGCCTGAAGTGATAATTTTGCAACATGAAGTCACCCAAGCAATTAATTCTACTCACAATTGGAAAGCCCCTGGAAAAGATAAAATAGCAAATTTCTGGCTAAAGAAGTTCACCTCAACACATTCACATCTAACTAAATTATTTAACAGTTACGTTGCAGACCCATACACATTCCCTGATACACTTACACATGGAATAACTTATCTGAAACTTAAAGATCAAGCAGACACAGCAAACCCAGCTAAATATCGCCCCATAACATGCCTACCAACCATATACAAAATATTAACTTCAGTCATTACACAGAAATTAATGACACATGCAACACAGAAAAAAATTATAAATGAAAAACAAAAAGCCTGTTGCAAAGGAGCACGAGGATGTCAAGAGCAACTGATAATAGATGCAGAGGTGACATATCAAGCTAAAACTAAACAAAGGTCGCTACACTACGCATACATTGATTACCAAAAAGCTTTTGATAGTGTACCTCACTCATGGTTACTACAAATATTGGAAATACACAAAGTAGATCCTAAATTGATACAGTTCCTAAACTTAATATCCAAACAAATTCAAATACTATCACATCACAGCCAATACAGATTAAGCGTGGAATATACCAAGGAGCCTCATTAAGTCCTTTCTGGTTCTGCCTTACTCTGAACCCACTATCCAACATGCTAAATAAGACAAATTATGGATACAATATTACTGGAACATACCAACACAAAATCACACATTTGCTATACATGGATATCTAAAACTACTGGCAGCAACGAATCAACAATTACTAAAGATAACGGAAGTATTCAGCAAAGATATAAATATGGCTTTTGGAACAGACAAATGTAAGAAAAATAGCATAGTCAAGGGAGAACACACTAAACAAGAAGATTGCATATTGGATAACCACAGCGACTGCATAGAAGCGATGGAAAAAACAGATGCCTATAACTATCTAGGAAACAGACAAAAAATAGGAATAGATAATACAAATAATAAAGAAGAACTAAAAGAAAAATATAGACAGAGACTAACAAAAATACTGAAAACAGAATTGACAGCAAGAAACAAGACAAAAGCTATAAATACTTATGCTATACCAATATTGACCTACTCATTTGGAGTAGTGAAATGGAGTAACACAGACCTAGAAGCACTCAATACACTTACACGATCACAATGCCACAAATATAGAATACATCACATATATTCAGTAACAGAAAGATTCACATTAAGCAGAAAGGAAGGAGGAAGGGGATTTATCGACATAAAAAACCTACACTATGGACAGGTAGACAATTTAAGAAAATTCTTAATAGAACGAGCAGAAACTAGCAAAATACACAAAGCAATCACTCATATAAATACATCAGCTACACCACTACAATTTCGTAACCACTTCTACAATCCTTTAGGTCACATAACATCAACAGATACGAAGAAAGTAAACTGGAAAAAGAAAACACTACATGGAAAGCACCCGTATCATCTAACACAGCCACACATCGATCAAGACGCATCCAACACATGGCTAAGAAAAGGCAATATATACAGTGAGGTGGAAGGATTCATGATTGCAATACAGGATCTAACAATAAACACCAGATATTACAGCAAGCATATTATTAAAGATCCCAATACCACAACAGATAAATGCAGACTTTGCAAACAACAAATAGAAACAGTAGATCACATCACAAGTGGATGTACAATACTATCAAATACAGAATACACCAGAAGACATGACAATGTAGCAAAAATAATACATCAACAACTTGCCATACAACATAAACTAAGAAAACAACACGTTCCCACATACAAGTATGCACCACAAAATGTACTGGAGAATGATGAATACGAATTATACTGGAACAGAACCATTATAGCAGATAAAACAACACCACATAACAAACCTGACATCATACTCACCAATAAAAAGAAGAAATTAACACAACTAATCAAAATATCCATACCCAATACAACAAATATACAGAAGAAAACAGGAGAAAAAATTGAAAAATACATCCAACTGGCTGAGGAAGTCAAGGACATGTGGCATCAGGATAAAGTTGACATTATACCGATTATACAATCAACTACAGGAGTCATACCACACAATATCCAATAGTACATCAACGCAATACAGCTACATCCAAACTTATATGTACAACTACAGAAATCTGTAATTATTGATACTTGTTCAATTACCCGAAAGTTCCTAAATGCAATGTAACATATACCGTACAGTTAAAAGGAAGTCACGCTTGATCAAGATCAGCGTCACTTTCCATTTTTAACCAGACATAACGTCTGAGAAAGAAAAGAAATAATAATAATAACCCGTGGCTCACCGACCTGGTGTACGTCTTTCAACTGGACGCCACTTCGACGACTTGTGTGCCCCTAAACTACCCCTGTTATCTAACCGGGGAAATGAGACCTATAATTTAACGTGGTATCCGAACCACGTATCGTTCCAATCGTTCCTTACATCGTTGAGAGGTGAAGACTAAGTTAACGCAGACACAAAATTCCCGTGTCTCATCTCTCGGTTTCCAGGCACGCACTTTACCGTTAGAACACCAGGCTTGACTCACCACACTGCACACACCATCACTGCTGTCACACGTAACAGATACGCGACGAAAGGAACCACTTCTTTACTGAAAGAATGGAGAACTGGTCATGTGACTAGGGTCTCCCGTCGGGTAGACTGTTCGCCGGGTGCAAGTCTTTCGATGTGATGCCAATTCGGTGACTTGCGCGTCGATGGGGATGAAATGATGATGATTAGCACAACACAACACCCAGTCCCTGAGCGGAGAAAATCTCCGACCCAGCCGGGAATCGGAACCCGGGCCCTTAGGACTGACACACTGTCGCGCTGACCACTCAGCTGGTTGGGTTGGGTTACTTTTGAGGCAGGAGACCAGACAACGAGGTCGTCGGATTAGGAAGGACAGAGAAGGAAATCTGCCGCGTCCTTTCAAAGGAACCATGCTGGCATGTGCTTGGAGCGATTTAGGGAAATCACGGAAAACCTAAATCAGGATAGCCGGACGCGGGATTGAACCGTCGTCCTCCCGAATGCGAGTCCACTGCGCCACCTCGCTCGGTACCACTCAGCTACCGGGGGCGGACGTGCAGAACTGGTAATGTCTATGAAACCAATTTACGGCAACACGTTAATTTACTGGTTTAGACATCCTCCCGTGCTGTTGTCTGAAATTCCGAAAATGATAATGCCTCCAATCACACCGTCTGAAGTATCCATTTTTTAAATAAGCAGAACGACGTATCAATAGTTTTGCTGTTCCAGATTTAAATTCTCTCCAGCCATGGCGACAAAAACAATTAGAGGCCTGTAACCGTCCTCCAATATCACTCTAGGAAATGCAACAGTTTTCTTTTTTTTTTTTCTTCAGGGAACAGAATAATACCCGATTGGAAGCACATAAGGTACAATGTGTACTGGTTCTCGCGAGAATTTTGGGTGCTTTTCGTGCCAAATGCGCGTCACACCAAATCTTTTCATAATTCATGTTTGTCTAACTTGCGTACAGGCTTGATAATAACTGAGAAATACACATACGATGTCTACATCTTACATTGTGTATCAAAGCACTTTATTATGACTACCTGCTAGTATCTGCGACTTGCGTTCAATAAATAATGCAACGCATTTTTTTCCTCGGAAAATTTCGGTTGAAAAAGTGCATAATTTTGTTTTGGGACATGGTAGAATATTTTCGCTTCAGACCTATAGTTTCATCAACTTCCGGTAGGTGGAAGCGATATACGTAGCCCTCAAAATGGCGTCAGTAACGGAGATGCCTTCCAACTAGAGCTGTCATTGTTTTTCTTTTGGCGGAAAAGCAAAGCATCGAAGATATTAACAGGCGCTTGCCGAATGTCTACAGAGAACTGGCACTGAACAAAAGCACGGTGAGTCGTTGGGCGAGGCGCCTGTCATCATCATAACAAGGTCGCGCAAACCTGTCCGACCTCCCACGTACCGGATGGCCGCACATAGCTGTGATTCCTGCAGTGTCGGAACGTGCGGACGCTCTCACTCGACGTGATCGACGGATCACTGTCAGACACCTCGCTGCACAACTGGTCGTTCGAGTTTGTAGTGCTGACACAAGCGTGCACCAGTTGGGGTACTCAAAGCTGTGTGCCCGCTGGTTTCAGCGCCGCTTAACAAAGGACCATAAAGAGCAACGAAGGACCACCTGTGCGTAATTGCTTGAGCGTTACGAGGCTGATCTTAACCATTTTTTGTCGAATATCGTCACAGGCGCTGATACATGCGTTTGTCACTTCGAAACGGCAATAAAACGGCTATCCATGGAGTGGCGCCACACCAGGTCCCCTCCAAAAAAAAAAAAGGTTCAAAGCCGAACCCTAAGGTGGTAGAGTCACACCGACGGTCTTCTGGGACTCTGACGGGGTTATTCTGTTTGTCGTCTTCACTCATGGTGCAACGATCAGCTCTGAAGTGTATTGCGCTGCCCTTGTGAAATGGAAGAAACGACTTGAGCGTGTTCGTCACCACAAAATTGCAAACGAACTTTTCATTCTTCACGACAAGTCAAGGCCTCACTCAAATCTGCACACCTGAGAGTAGCTCACAAAACTTCACCGGACTATTTAATTCTCATCCACCTACAGCCCGTATCTCACACCTTCCCACTTCCGTCCTTTTAGCCCAATGAAGGATGCACTCCGCGAGAAGCAGTACGTGGATGATGGGGAGGTTTTAGGAAGCTGCGACGTCGAGCAGTGGAGTGGAGTGGTACCATGCGGGCACAGCGGCCTCTCAGCCAGATGGCGTCGCCTTCAACGGAGATTGTGTCGAAAAATAGTGTTTTGTAGCCAAAAAAGTGGGGAACAATATTTTGTATTGAAATCCTGAATAAGACCAACCTGCTTTTAGAAAAAAAAGTGTTGCTTTACTTATTATGCCTCTCGTAGGAAAGTTGCAGCTCACTGATTAGCTACAACGGCTACGAGTTACTCAGTCAGAAGGTCGGGTAGGTGGCTGTCACAGACCTAGAAATGCTACGTGTATGACTGACGATATACAGGGTGAAAAGTATTTAAACTGACAAACTCTGGGAGGTTGAAGGGGACATCAAAACAAATATTTTTCCCCTAATGTCATTTTTTCCTATGGGGAGTATTTAAACCGGTAGAGGAAGATTTCTTTGGTGGCAAATTAATTAAACCAACAAACAATTTTCCATTTTTTATGACCAAGGGACAAAACATTAACACACCCTAATTTCAATTACAGTAGATTTTCAAAAATGCCTCTATTGACACGTAAACGAAGGTTACACCGTCGGATCATGTTCTGTCTGACACGGGCAAAAACCCCAGGAGTATCCTGAATTGTTCCTGCTGCTGCTACTATTCGGGCAACCAGACCCTCTTCTGATGCAACAAGAGTTGCGTAAACAAGGTTGTGTGTCTCTATCCACACAAAAAAGGTCAGGGGGGACGTATCTGGGGATCGAGCAGGGCATGGTACAGGACCACCTCTGCCAATCCACGGTTCTGGGAACCGTCGGTCCAGGAATCGACGCACACGACGACTGAAATGTGCCGGCGCCCCGTCATGTTGGAACCACATGCGTTGTCTTGTAGGGAGCGGGAGGTCTTCCAGCAATTCTGGCAATGCTCTGCCGAGAAAATTGTAGTAGTGCCTGCCATTTAATGGCCTAGGTAGCAGATACGGCCCAATTCAACAGTCCCCAACAACACCGACCCACACATTAACGAAGAACCGCACTTGATGAGCGCTAGTAACTGTGGGGATGAGCGCTAGTAACTGTGGGATGTGGGTTATCCTCCCTCCAGACATGAGAAATGTGCATGTTGAAGACTCCATCACGCCCGAACGTTGCTTCATCGGTAAACAACACAGAGGATGGAAATGTAGGATGCATTTCACGCTGTTCCAGGTACCACTCCGAATACTGTGCTCTGGGTGGATAATCAACGGGTTCCAGGTTGTGGAACAACTGAAGAGTGTAATACGGCTTCCACCGGTTTAAATAATCTTCATAGGAAAAAATGACATTTACGAAAAATATTTGTTTTGATGTCCCCTACAAACTCCCAGAGTTTGTCGGTTTAAATACTTTTCACTCTGCACACGTTTTCGAAGAGGGTGCCACGACTGTCCGAACATATCGTGCTTCCACTAGTACAGAACATGTGAAAAGTAACCAACAACAAGAGGTGCAGCATTACGACAAAATTTAGCTATTCCCATCAGAGCAGCTATCCACGTGGCACCACACTATTACCCGGCGTTAACCAAGGCCCTCCGGTTATGAAATCAGCCTGCCACTCGTCCGAGCTAGTGCTCTGAGACCTCCACCTTTTACCAGCTATGAAGTCATTCCCAGACGGTGATATGCTCTTTTCCAAGGTCTAACGCTAGCTTCTGACGTAATTTTCAGACTGCTATGGGCTAGGCGCCTACAGCAGCTTAGACGACGCAGCAGGTGTGTGATCTGTCGTGCCGACTAGAAAACAATTACAACTGTGCAAAGTTTTGTTCCTATCAGTCCATGAAGGAAATTGATGGGTAGGAGGTTGGATGTTCCCGTATGCTTCCGGGTTTTAGCTGTTTGCTTCATTAGTTCCAACTGAAAAAAGAAGTCGAATATCTTTGCAGATGTAAAGAGGTGGATTATCATCCGGCTGAATGTTAACATTGAACAACAGCTTTGTAGAGTGGTGTTCCCAATAAAAATCTACAAATAGTCACACTATGTATAGACAAAGTCGTATCAAACTAGTGGCGGCAGTCCCAGCTGCAATACCTTAACACTGACAACTAATCCGCTTTTCGGGAAAAAACGTATCGAGAAAGCGAGTGAGTCAGTAGTGATGCAGTGTTTCGTCAATCGACTAAGGAAGGGACCTAGTGAGGCGAGAATAAAGTGTTTAACTTTTTATCCCAAAATTTGATTACGTCAGTCGTTTATTATGTTTAAACTTCAATATTCTTCAAAACCGAGATGACAGTTGCGAAAACTGGCGCTGCAGTTGACGGCAGACACACGAACAAGTATTAATTTTAAGTCTGTACGAAGAAAGACCAGCGTTATGAGGGTGCTGTTAACTGATTACGGCAACGTAGATAAGGAGCAGAGTCTATTATTTGGAATAGCTATGGTTTGCTAGACGTCACAAGGTGAACTTTACTGGAATCATGTAACCCGAAACGATGTTTAGGTATTTAATGCTAGGTTTAAAGTAAACACACTGCGTACTGCGATTGTTAAAATGTTTTGACGTACTTCAGTTGTCCCAAGAATTGGCTATAATTACGGAAAGTGCTAGCGAAGGATCAGTGTGGCCCCACTTCGGTGTAGGTAAGAATTTTTTACTAACTCTCTAAAACAAAAGCCAGCCGGATTGGCCGAGCGGTTTTAGGCGCTTCAGTCTGGAACCGCGCGACCGCTACGGTCGCAGGTTCGAATCCTGCCTCGGGCATGGATGTGTGTGCTGTCCTTAGGTTAGTTAGGTTCAAGTAGTTCTAAGTCTAGGGAACTGATGACCTCAGACGTTAAGTTCCATAGTGCTCAGAGCCATTTGAACCTTTTGCAACATAATCATTTGTTTATATGTACATGTACATGACACCCACCAATTTCCGTCCCATTCGGATAATCCTTCGTGGTGCGTCGGTCTTTTGTCGTAGAGTGCATTGACAATTTGACTAGCTTTCTAGATGTAAAAACAGTTCATTACAAAAGATGTCTATTTTACTTACGGAATTTTATATCTAATTTTCGCTTACATCAGGAAAATACATGATGTTTCACAGCAAGAGAAGTATACTTCTGCAGAGCATAGTGGGAATAGATAGAAAACACCAACGCTAAACGTGAGAATACCTTAAAAACGTTCATGCTGACGGTTTTTCCTGATGTGAGGAGAAAGTTCACACAAAATACCGCATATAAAGTCAAGATCTTTTACAACAAACTGCTTTTAGATCTGGAAAGCAAGTCAAATTGTGAATGTGTTTCATTACAGACAGCTAATGATGCTCCCTTTAAAAAAATGGAATGCGTTTGATTATAAAAATTGGCACTTTCTTATAGTTGTAAAAAGGGATTTCAAATACCTTCAGTAATTTCAGAAAAGAGCTCAAGTAGATGGCGGTGTCTTGAAACAACCGAAAAGGGGTAGGGGGATAAATTGAATAAACAAACACCATGGTGAGTGCAAATAAAATTTGTTTGTCCTGTGTTCATTATTTGTCACTCACAACTGTGTTACATCCATTATTTTGTATGTATTGCGAATTACAGTACTTTAAAAATTGCAAGAGTACACTGGTCTTGCAGTACGATTGATAAGGCTAAGCCGTGCACTTGACTACCTGGTCCACGTGTCTGCTAAGTTGATTTCAACCTTTGCTTGTGGTTGTTATTGTTGGCCTCCAATAGAAGTCACCACTTTTATCGGAATCTAAATGAACTTGAATGCTGAAATAACTTAATGAAATGGTGGCCCTGTCATTATTCTAGTCAACTGTTGATGGGTGATTAACATATCAACATGGGATTGATATTTTATAAAAATTGTGGCACGACCTTATTGATCGTAAAATAGGACAAACAATGGAAGTTAACCGTGATAACAAAGAAATCAACAACCGTTGGCAACACAAATAGACGCAACAATTAGTTAACACTCCACTGGGTGGAGATTGGTAGGTTTGTCTGATTAAACTACACTACTGGCCATTAAAATTGCTACACCACGTAGATGACGTGCTACAGACGTCCGCGGCCTGGAATCTCACTGACTGGAATAGAATTGTCTTCAAGCGATGAGCGCCGCTTCGAACTGAGCCCCGATAACCAACAAAAACGTGTCTGGAGACGCCCCAGATAGTGGTGGGCGCTAACCTGACTGGCGGCCGCCAAACTGTTCGACAACCAGGAGTCACAGTCTGGGGTGCCATTTTTTTCATAGGAGGAGCCTTTTGGTTGTCATCCGCGGCACCCTTACAGCACAACAGCACGTCGACGATATTCTACGCCCCATTTTGCTGATCTATATGGCAAGCGATCCTGGTCTCACATTTAAGCAAGGGAATGCATGGCCACACGGTGAGACATTATACTGCTTGCCTTCATGCTTGCTAAAGCATACCTTGGCCAGCAAGATCGCCTCAGTTGGCAACGTTTGGAGCATTATGGGCAGGGTCGTCCAACCATCTCGGGATTTTGACGGTCTGACGCGTCATTCTGACAGAATTTGTCACGATGTTCCTCAGGAGAACGTCCAATAACGATCAATCAATGCGATGGCCAATATCTGCTTGCGTAAGGGCCAAAGGTGGACCATCGTGTTACTGACTTGCTCAGTTTGTAAAGCTCTTTCTCTTGAATATATCATCCATTTTTTTATGACGCTGTTATTTGTTTGTCTTACATGAACACCATGGTCTGACTTTTTCCTTTGTCTTGGGGTGCATGTTTTATTATAGACCACTGATATTTTATCTAATAAAACTGAATATGCTTGGTAACAAAGAGACACATTTTTTGTAGCTGCAAAGACATATTTAAAATATCCTGAATAATTATTACAAAGCAACAACAGACAATATGGATACAAAAATGAAGAATTTCTTTTTTGAAACTTGATTTCAAATTGTGACCTCAGATTTTATTGCACTTTGGTCCACAGTTGGAATACCAACCAGAAATGTTTCAACCACATCTTTGTTTGTCCTATTTCTTACATTCTTGGTCCCATATTAGTCATGTGACGATTTCCACAGACAAGGTACTCTATAAGTTTGTCGATTTGGTCCATTCTTTCACTATACTTGCAGCAACTAAAACTTCCGGTCATCTGAAAACCACAGGAAAACTAATTGACTTGGTGACCGTGGCCCGACACGTTGCGTGTTCCCATCTGAGGTGGCGGGGTTGCCAGTTACGAGAACTGAAGGCAAAACTCGAGCTTTTACGAGGCAGCCAACAACATTTGTAGTGATGAAAGTTATTCACTCTCAATTTGAATTAAATTCCTCTGTTTTATGTTTTATTATATCCTCAATATTTTATTTCCACATTATATATTATCAATAGTAACTCTTAATATAATTTACCGCTATAAAATGCAGAGCGTTTCGAAATTCCAGTTACAAACTTCTATGTGCTGTAGAGGGAAGTGAGTACATAATATTTTGAACAGGAACCCATCTCCGAAAACGTACTGTTTCCGTGCTGCAGCTGTTTGAAAACGTGTTTATTAGATAGATATGCAACATGGTAGTCATTGTCGCCTGACGTCTTTTGACGTTTCTCCTATCGCTCTGTGCTGTTTCGAGCCTAATTCACGTCCCTGTGGGTTTTAGAGAGACATGGTTGAGTACACGTTTACAGAATACACCGACATCATCCTTCTGAATGACGAGCTGCTCGTCTCATTAATCAAGATCGCTCACCACAACGTGTGACTCCACCGTATATCCTTCACGCCACAATCGCGCAACGTCTTCGAGAAAGGGTACCTTCACCGTCACAGGCGTGACTGATACTCCAAGGAGACGCAATACACCCGAGACCGTACCTCATCACGTTGAAAAGAGCCCGTCACCGAGTATACGAACAATTTCTTTGAGTATTCATGAGTGGAACTGTAAAGTAAGTGATGTACTCGATCACGCCTACTCAATTACAGGGGAAAGTAGTCGCGCTATTTGTTGTTGTTGTTGTCTTCAGTCCTGAGACTGGTTTGATGTAGCTCTCCATGCTACTCTATCCTATGCAAGCTGCTTCATCTCCCAGTACGTACTGCAGCCTACATCCTTCTGAATCTGCTTAATGTATTCATCTCTTGGTCTCCCTCCACGATTTTTACCCTCCACGCTGCCCTCCAATACTAAATTGGTGATCCGTTGATGCCTCAGAACATGTCCTACCAACCGGTCCCTTCTTCTAGCCAAGTTGTGCCACAAACTCCTCTTCTCCCCAATCCTATTCAATACCTCCTCATTAGTTATGTGATCTACCTATCTAATCTTCAGCATTCTTCTGTAGCACCACATTTCGAAAGCTTCTATTCTCTTCTTGTCCAAACTAGTTATCGTCCATGTTTCACTTCCATACATGGCTACACTCCATACAAATACTATCAGAAACGACTTCCTGACACTTAAATCAATACTCGATGTTAACAAATTTCTCTTCTTCAGAAACGCTTTCCTTGCCATTGTCAGTCTACATTTTATGTCCTCTTTACTTCGACCATCATCAGTTATTTTGCTCCCCAAATAGCAAAACTCCTTTACTACTGTAAGTGTCTCATTTCCTAATATAATTCCCTCAGCATCATCCGAATTAATACGACTACATTCCATTAACCTCGTTTTGCTTCTGTTGATGTTCATCTTACATCCTTCGTTCAAGACACTGTCCATTCCGTTCAACTGCTCTTCCAGGTCCTTTGCTGTCTCTGACAGAATTACAATGTCATCGGCGAACCATAAAGTTTTTATTTCTTCTCCGTGGATTTTAATACCTACTCCGAATTTTTCTTTTGTTTCCTTTACTGCTTGCTCAATATACAGATTGAATAACATTGGGGATAGGCTACAACCCTGTCTCACTCCCTTTCTCACCACTGCTTCCCATTCATGCCCCCTCGACTCTTGGAACTGCCATCTGGTTTCTGTACAAATTGTAAATAGCCTTTCGCTCCCTTATCTTATCCCTGCCCCTTAAGAATTTGAAAGAGAGTATTCCAGTCAACATTGTCAAAAGCTTTCTCTAAGTCTACAAATGCTAGAAACGTAGGTTTGCCTTTTCTTAATCTAGCTTCTAAGTTAAGTCGTAGGGTCAGTATTGCCTCACGTGTTCCCTTATTTCTACGGAATCCAAACTGATCTTCCCCGAGGTCGGCTTCTACCAGTTTTTCCATTCGTCTGTAAAGAATTCGCGTTAGTATTTTGCAGCCGTGACTTATGAAACATAGTTCGGTAATTTTCACATCTGTCAACACCTGCTTTCTTTGGGATTGGAATTATTAGATTCTTCTTGACGTCTGAGGGTATTTCGCCTGCCTCATACATTTTGCTCACCAGATGGTAGAGTTTGGTCAGGACCGGCTCTCCCAAAGCTGTCAGTAGTTCTAATGGAATGTTGTCTACTCCAGGGGCCTTGTTTCGACTTAGGTCTTTCACTGCTCTATCAAACTCTTCACGCAGTATCATATCTCCCATTTCATCTTCATCCTCTTCCCTTTCTATTACATTGCCCTCAAGTACATCGCCCTTGTATACACCCTCTATATACTCCTTCCGCCTTTCTGCTTTCCCTTCTTTGCTTAGAACTGAGTTTCCATCTGAGCTCTTGATGTTCATACAAGTGGTTCTCTTTTCTCCAAAGGTCTCTTTAATTTTCGTGTAGGCAATATCTGTCTTACCCCTAGTAAGATAAGCCTCTACACCCTTACATTTGTCCTCTAGCCATCCCTGCTTAGCCATTTTGAACTTCCTGTTGATCTCATTTTTGAAACGTTTGTATTCCTTTTTGCCTGCTTCATTTACTGCATTTTTATATTTTCTCCTTTCATCAATTAAATTCAATATTTCTTCCGTCACCCAAGGATTTCTACTAGCCCTCGTCTCGTTACCTACTTGATCCTCTGCTGCCTTCACTACTTCATCCCTCAAAGCTATCCATTCTTCTTCTGCTGTATTTCTTTCCCCCATTGTTGTCAATTGTTCCCTTATGCTCTCCCTGAAACTCTGTATAACCTCTGGTTTAGTAAGTTTATCCAGGTCCCATCTCCTTGAATTCTCACCTTTCTGCAGTTTCTTCAGTTTTAATCTACGGTTCATAACTAATAGATTGTGGTCAGAGTCCACATATGCCCCTGGAAATGTTTTACAATTTAAAGCCTGGTTTCTAAATATCTGTCTTACCATTATGTAATCTATCTGAAACCTGTCAGTATCTCCAGGATTCTTCCATGTATACAACTTTCTTTTATGATTCTTGAACCAAGTGTTAGCTATGATTAAGTTCTGCTCTGTGCAAAATTCTACCAGGCGGCTTCCTCTTTCATTTCTTACCCCCAATCCATATTCACCTACTACGTTTCCTTCTTTTCCTTTTCCTACTATCGAATTCCAGTCACCCATGACTACATGACTATTAAATTTTCATCTCCCTTCACTATCTGAATAATTTCTTTTATCTCATCATACATTTCTTCAATTTCTTCGTCATCTGAAGAGCTAGTTGCCATATAGACTTGTACTACTGTAGTAGGCATGGGCTTTGTGTCTATCTTGGCCACAATAATGCGTTCACTATTTTGTTTGTAGTAGTTTACCCGCACTCCTGTTTTTTTATTCATTATTAAACCTACTCCTGCATTACCCCTATTTGATTTTGTATTTATAACCCTGTATTCACCCGACCAAAATTCTTGTTCCTCCTGCCACCGAACTTCGCTAATTCCCACTGTATCTAACTTAAACCTATCCATTTCCCTTTTTAAATTTTCTAACCTACCTGCCCGATTAAGGGATCTGACATTCCACGCTCCAATCCGTAGAACGCCGGTTTTCTTTCTCCTGATAACGACGTCCTCTTGAGTAGTCCCCGCCCGGAGATCCGAATGGGGGACTATTTTACCTCCGGAATATTTTACCCAAGAGGACGCCATCATTTAACCATACAGTAAAGCTGCATGCCCTCGGGAAAAATTACGGCTGTAGTTTCCCCTTGCTTTCAGCCGTTCGCAGTACCAGCACAGTAAGGCCGTTTTGGTTAGTGTTACAAGGCCAGATCAGTCAATCATCCAGACTGTTGCCCCTGCAACTACTAAAAAGACTGCTGCCCCTCTTCAGGAACCTTACGTTTGTCTGGCCTCTAAATAGATACCCCTCCGTTGTGGTTGCACCTACGGTACGGCTGTCTGTATCGCTGAAGCACGCAAGCCTCCCCACCAACGGCAAGGTCTTGGCGGCTGGGGGGGGGGGGGGGGGGTGTAGTCGCGTTACCAACTTGTTTTCAAATGATTGTAGCAAGGGACGTTTGCGCACATGAGTTCCATTTCAAAATATTATCTACTCACTCCCCCCCTACAAGTCCAGTTTGTAATTGGAATTTCCGAACACATAGTATAAAACATTGTATGTTATCATGGTTATGTAAGTCATATACAACGTTGTAAGTTCGTAGGCTTCTTCAGCCGGTGTCATTTTGGATAAAGTAATTTTGTGTATTGGGACGGACCAGTACCCAAAATTATTTTGTCGAAATATGTATAACGTGTTTAGAGTTTCCAGATAACGAGTCTAAAATTTATGACAAACTGAACTGGACGGAATTGTCAGTATTTATACTTGTCTTGCTGTGTCACAAATTTCGTGACGGTGATGAACGATACTGCAAGGCAGTCAGAGAGAGAGAGAGAGAGAGAGAGAGAGAGAGAGAGAGAGAGAGAGGGGAGAGAGAGAGAGAGTGGGAGGGAGGCGGGGAGGGAGAGAGAGAGGGGTGGATGGAGGGAGGGGGAGAGAGAGAGGGGGGAGGGAGGGAGGGGGACGAGAGAGAGGGGGGAGGGAGAGAGGGGGGAGGGAGTGTGTGTGTGTGTGTGTGTGTGTGTGTGTGTGTGTGTGTGTGTGTGTGTGCGCGCGCGCGCCCGCCCATACTCGTGTCCTCTTTGGCGCTAGTCGTGTGGGCCTTTAAGATTCTGGATGGCGTTGAGTAGTCCTCCTGAACCCATCGATTCGATGTCCGCTTGACAGTCGTCGGATCCCGACCGAGCAACAGTATCGCAGAACGATAAACCGCATTTTGTAGTTTGTGCGACGACTTACAGGAAAAACCGTAGTACAATATTCCTGAGTGAAACAAACTTGGAAAAAGGAATATTTTTGCCTTCTGTCAGCCTACGTTTCCTTGGCGTTACAGTCGCAGAGTTTATGAATAGAGATGGCCTTTTTTGTTCGTCACTCTGGTTACCTTTACATCTGCAGTGAAACCCTCTTATCCTTCGGAACAACTGTCTAACAGATTCTTACCACCCCTCTCAGCTTTACTCGCTTTGTCTAAGGCCTTCTGTACGACACTGTTGAACTCTGTACATTTGTGCTCAATTTTTGAGTCTCAGCGATGAATATTTTTGATAACCGCTCAAGGAATCTGAAATACGTTTCTTGTTGCATTTGCTAAATACGGATAAGTATCTTCCTACATTTCTGTACATTCCTAATTATAGCCGTATTCATTGATGCTTAATTGTCTAATGAACACTGATTCCATTTTCGATATTAACTCAGATGAAAATTCGCACCTGTTTGTTACCTGGAGATCTACGCTTTTACTTTCACGAGTCGGTGTTCTGATTAGCTGCTCAAGGTAACTTTTATATAAGGTATTTCCAGCAATTTCACACAGTGTCCTAACCCTACTACTTTCCCTCATTACTTGAATCTCCCAGTCTATAGCTGATAAGCTGAAATCTACCCTAATACTATAACATGATTAAGAAATGTTCCACCACTGCTGCACCTTAGGCAGGGGGCCCATAAAAGCATCCGATGGCCATGTTCGATAATCCTTTGACATTTACCTTCCAAAAAATTATTTCCCATTCGGAATCTGTACTAATCTCTCTAGATATAGAAGTATTTACGGCTTTTAATACGCCACCACCACTGGCGTTCAACATGTCTTTGCGACATACATTTCAATCGGAATTTATAATTTCACTGCTTTTAACAGCTGGTTTCAAACAGTTTTCTGTCCCTAGTACTATTATCGTCTATAAGCAAAGTAGTCTGGGACATTTCCTTTGATGCTCTTGCAGTTAACTAATAGTATATTAGCATTTTTTCTCGGATCTGCCACGACGAATTACGTTTTCTGCAACTAATGAGGCTAACTGTCTTTCCTCTCTGAAACCAGAACGAAACTTATCGTGTGTGTGAAATGATTTGCCTGTATTAAAATACCCTCACGTACGATGCTACCGCAATAGAAGCTTCCTGCGCGTAATGAACGCTTGACGCATCAAGAGGGATCCTACAGTTCTCCAACCGAAAGCGCAGGTCGAGAAATCCGCATGCAAGAATGTCGCAGAATCGACTAAGTCTCTGGCTGAAGCCTTCCGCTCGTCTCCAGATGACTGCATTTAGTTCTGGGTAGAGTTGCGCTCTCGTACACTGTATAAATGACATAGTAAATGGCAGGGTTACCGGGCGTTCTGGTAGAACTGGCTGGGGAAGAAACAAATGAATGTGTAATATACTCTGGGAGCCAACAACTTTTGTTTTATTTAATTTTTGTTTGGTTGTTTGTTTTGCACAAAATT
Organism: Schistocerca nitens; assembly: GCF_023898315.1. Lineage (NCBI taxonomy): Eukaryota > Metazoa > Arthropoda > Insecta > Orthoptera > Acrididae > Schistocerca > Schistocerca nitens. The sequence goes on along the minus strand of NC_064614.1, from coordinate 565,589,202 downwards.
ATAACCACATATCAGTCAGTAGTACTCCATTATATATTTTATATCCTTACAAATGTAGATTGCATTTTATAAGTAATCAAAATTAGTTGACTGCGTAACTTCTGCACTTTTGTATAACCAAAGCAGTTACTTTTAACGCAAGTTTAGAAGCATAAACATAAAAATTAGACATAGTTATGGTTGTTATTCTGCACTCAACAGACCGTTCTTCATCATGACGAAAAGCAACCGTTTCCTGTTATTATTGGTAAATGCGAAAGCTGTTTATGAATAACAGATATATGTTTTATGTAAGTTCGACGATGTATTGAAGCGACGTTTGATATATTTTTGTTTAGCGTTTTTTTATTTTACCTTTTTGTTGAATAAATTGCCTTTTCTACAGCTTTATATTAAATCTGTATTTTTTCTTTATTTTTATTACAACATCCCTTTATTTCAGGTTAAAAATCGACGATTTTCGAATAAAACCTTTATCAAATACGGAAAATTTCAGTTTTGCTATAAATATGTTTAGTCTTAAGAACAGACAGGAGGACAACTTTGGAAAACAAAAATTTTATGCAAGTTACCCAGCCTTTTATATACTCTTACTCAGTTTCCAGATGGTTCACCGCTTCCAGTTTTTGGAGCCTAGCGGCAGCATAGGTAACGATAGCGACAGTTGCGAGGTAACGCCCGATAGGTATGCTGAAATGCGGTAGGGAGCTGGTGCTGAGTGGAAAGGTACCGAGCCATAATGAATTTATTAAAGTTTCTAAAAACACTAATGAATACATATTTTTAAAAGCAAACATCCAACATTAACATTAACTGAAAAGACTAAATTTCAATAACAAACTGAAGGTGAACACCTCAAAAGGGCAACAGTATAAAATCAGTTCCTTTTGTAAAGAGTATTAAATGAAATAAAAAAATACATTTACATTACAAACAGTAAAACATATGATCAGATGATTATGTCGCAAATATCAACCCTCGGCTATTGCCAGTAATTATCAAAACGCCACTGCCTTTGAAGTAGCCAAAATGACTGAGAAAAGTGGTTCAAATTTATGCTAGTGCAGTGGCAGAGGCGGCGTCAGTAGCACAGTACTAGAAAACTTCATTAAAAATTTCAGTCATGGTACTCAGGCATCTTCAACAAGATCACAGTTAGCAAGAGACACAATCACCTTTCCCGTAACAGAGACAACTCGTGAATCATTCAGTAAAAATTAACATGTTACAAATGCAGAAATTCTTTAGTTTTTTTTGTACATGCTAACTATTTAGTAACAGCTCGAGCTCGTGATAGTAGCCAACAGGTAACTAAAGACATGCCTCAGAAATAAGGTAGCGAGATTCAACAATTTTCACTGAATATAAAGTATAATTCGTAAATCAGAAGTATTACGTCTGCATTCTAGACCCTTAGATTCTAAAATCAGTTTGGAACAGTGACAGCCACGAGCCCACACATATTCACAGAACTGGACTCACGTAGTACCAGGCAAAACCTTCATCAGTAACACATTCATACACATAACAACGGGCAACCAGGACGGAGTCAAAATAGCAACCACTCGACACCAAGTGACGTACACACTAAAACGGATGCTCACCGTGATTTCTCGTAAAATCCACCGCCCACTGACAAACGCTTGCTTAGAGAGCGCTGAGAGAAGGACTTAACGAATATAGCTCGTAGTCTGAAACCCACGGGCATCATCCAGCAGACGGCACAGCGCACAGTACTTGCAAAGGTCACACCGAACTCCATCCCGGCACCACAATGGACCCAAACTGCTTGCAACTTCAATAGCAGAGGACACGCCGAATACTGTGCGTCCTGCTAAAGTAGCTTTTAACGAGCAATGTTCACGGCTGCGACCAACGCTCGGGCCCGCCAAACCCGCAGTGAGCAAAGGCACCACTCTTGCCAACGGACCACGGCAGACACTTGGCCACAATACGCCGCCTAACTTGCGCTCCTCGCCGTACGTGTTAGACCCTCCTCTTCAGGTCTCCGCAGCCCTGAACTACCTTCTCCTCCGACCTGTCCTCTACCGGCGACTGTAACTCTCCATGCGCTGCGACCGTAATGCTCCATGCGCTCTTGCGGCCGGAGGGATTCCAAATCTGCGGGTATTACGCGAAATTAAACGCGGGCGCACGGCACACATGCAACACAATGTACAGGTACTGCAGATACGACCTTAACTGATGAAAGCTGCTAGAAAAAGCACCGTAGTCTACGCTTATTTATCGTAATCTACGGTAGCCTACGGTAGTTTTACAACTTGTTCTGGGAACGACGCTACAATAAACTGTCTGCGACCATCCTGCATCTTCACTGAAGCAGCCAGCCACCTGTGGGGACCGAGAATGGCCTCTGAACCCAGGCAGCCTGCCACATTCGTCCCCTGTTTTGCGAGTTGGTCTGCAGTTACTGTGTTAGCTGGTGTCGCTATCCTGTGACAGTTCAAAAAAAAAAAAAATGGCTCTGAGCACTATGGGACTAAACATCTATGGTCATAAGTCCCCTAGAACTTAGAACTACTTAAACCTAACTAACCTAAGGACATCACACAACACCCAGTCATCACGAGGCAGAGAAAATCCCTGACCCCGCCGGGAATCGAACCCGGGAACCCGGGCGTGGGAAGCGAGATCGCTACCGCACGACCACGAGCTGCGGACTGTGACACAGTTCACTCCGAGTTGTCGAAGAGGAGGCACATAGGCGGATCTTTCATATGCCCCTTCCCAAAATAAATCACATAACGTGATATCAGATTACCTTGGGGGACCAAGGGAGCAATGGAGTCCGTACACACATTACAGTGCACCCATTCAGAGGCAGCTCGTTGTTATAAATGCTTTTATATACAGGTGCCAATGTAGTGGTACTAAGTCCTGTTGAAAAACGAATTTTTCGGCAATTTTCTCGCAACTGTGATAAAAGCCACATGTCCAAAATATCCAGAAACACAAGTAGGATAATGGACAAGCGCGCCAGCGATGTAACCTGCACCAGACGCTCTACCAACTACCACATGAACCGCCAGCTTCCAAATGGCGCCAAGGTAAAGATTTTAGTTTCGATGCGTAAGCTAAAATTCATCCCAGATTCCTATCTTCGTTCACGCGGAAGATGATATGAAATCGCACGAAACGTTGCACTACTGCCCAGTTTTGGCCTTAGGTCATTGTCAAATGTCTGCAAATAAAACCGAATGCACAGTAAGTAGTAAGACATTAGTGGATAACATTACGCTTGCGCATTATAATTGTTTAAATTATTTACATGACACTAGTGACGGGTATGTCACATTTAAAAATATTTGTTTCGTGTTGTGTGGACACACACACACACACACACAAGCACGCGTACACACACACACACACACACACACACACACACACACACACACACACACACACACACACACACACACACACACACACACGTCGAGCATTACAGATATGGTCTTGCACATACTAATCAGCTTAAAAGAAGCACTTGGGTTGTTTTGGGGAAGGAGACCAGACAGCGAGGTCATCGGTCTCATCGGATTAGGGAAGGACGGGGAAGGAAGTCGGCCGTGCCCTTTGAAAGGAACCATCCCGGCATTTGCCTGGAGCGATTTAGGGAAATCACGGAAAACCTAAATCAGGATGGCCGGACGCGAGATTGAACCGTCGTCCTCCCGAATACGAGTCCAGTGTTTAACCACTGCGCCATCTCGCTCGGCAAAAGAAGCACTTAAAGAAATGTACTAGAAGAAGCTGAAAGCGAAACAGTTTATAAAAAATGGCGAAATCACGCTCGCTAGGGAAGTAAAAGAAAAAAATCAAAAATACACTGTCATACCACACATCGGAACGGTCTCAGATTAAGTGGCACTTATTTTTCGCAAGAATAACATTCATGTTAGTTTCCGTGCCAACAACACGTTGACTGATATACGCCACAACACAGAAAGAGTCGCCTTCAATATATACAGAATTTTAAAACCAATTGCGGAGATTGCGATAAATTTTACATTGGCCAAACGGGGAGAAATTATAGTACACGTCAGGGAGAGTAAAAATAATCTATCTACGTTTAATATGCACGAGATAAAGCAGTCACTCTGTATCAGATATATATAAAACATTGAAAATTTTACGCAGAGCATATAAGGGAAAGGCCATGGATATCCTGGAAGAGATTGAAACATACGAATACTTCATAAAACAGTCAATACAAATGTTAAATGAGCAGACATACTTGCGTAATAGAAGATTTTTATACAGTTGTAATCGTATTTTGCGAGCCATGTGAACTAGGTAACAACAGCGACTGATCTTATCTCTATGATATCTGGTTGGTTGTTGCATATGAGTCTCTTATGTCTGCGCAGAAGTGTATTTGTAATCTTACTACCACTTCAGTGAAAAATACTGCCAGAAAGACGCTTATTTTTTTTACAGCAATAACCAATGTAAATCATTTTAGTATTTGAGAATACTGTAAAATATTTAACAGTATTGATTTCATAAGTTCACAAATCAATGGGACGTAGAACTGGTAAAGTTTAAGGACTGTTTTACTAGGATTGTGACTGACTGTAATGTTGTGCCACTTTATGATTTGTGTAATGACAAGCACAGAAGATATTTTCAGCAATGGCATATCATACTGAGGTCGTTTTTAGAAAGGTGTAATAAGACCACGTAGTTTCATTGCAGCAGCGAAAGAAGTTTGATTATGCCTATTACACTGAACACCCAAAGAAACTGATACACTTCCCGAATATCGTGCAGGGCCCCCGCGAGCACGCAGAGATGCCGCAACAAGACGTGGCGTGGATTCGACTAATGTCTAAAGTAGTGCTAGAGGGAACAGACACCATGAATCTTGCAGGACTGTTCATAAAGCCACAAGTGTACGAGGCGGTGGAGATTTCTTCTGAACAGCACGTTGCAAGGCATCTCAGATATCCTCAATAATGTTCATTCTGGGGAGTTTGGTGGCCAGCGGAAGTGTTTAAACTCACAAGAGTGTTCGTGGAGCCACTCTGTAGCAAATCCGAACGTGTGGGGTGTCGCACTGCCCTGCTGGAACTGCCAAAATCCGTCGGAATGCGCAATGGATATGGATGGATGCGGGTGATAAGACAGGATGCTTACGTACATGTCGTGTCTAGACGTATCAGGGGTCCCACATCACTCCAACTACACACGCCCCACACCATTACAGGGCCTCCACCAGCTCGAACAGTCCCCTGCTGACATGTAGGGTCCATGGATTCATGAGGTTGTCCTCATACCAGTACACGTCCATTCGTTCGATACAATTTGAAACGAGACTTGTCGGACCAGGAAACATATTTTCCAGTCATCAACAGTCCATTGTCGGTGTTGGCGGGCCCAGGCGAGGCGTAAAGCTTTGTTTCGTGCAGTCATCATCAAGGATTCCAGTCATCAACAGTCCATTGTCGGTGTTGGCGGGCCCAGGCGAGGCGTAAAGCTTTGTTTCGTGCAGTCATCATCAAGGATTCACGAGTGGGCCTTCGGGTCCGAAAGCCCATATCGATGTTGTTTCGTTGACTGGATCGCACGCTGAAACTTGGTGGTGGCGCAGCATTTAAATCTGCAGCAGTTTGCTAAGGTTTGCACTTCTGTCACGTTGAACGATTCTCTTCAGTAGTCGTTGGTCTCGTTCTTGCAGGATCTTTTTCCGGCTGCAGCGCTGTCGGAGATTTGATGTTTTATCGGATTCCTGACATTTACGGCACACTCGTGAAATGATCGTACGGGAAAATCCCCACTTCATCGCTACCTCGGAGATGTCGTGACCCATCGCTCTTGCGCCGACTATAATACCACGTTCAAACTCACTTAAATGTTGACAACCTGCCATTGTAGCAGCAGTAACCGATCTAACAACTGCACCAGACATTTGTTGTCTTATGAAGGCTTTTCCGACCGCTGGGCCGTATTCTGCCTGTTTACATATCTCTGTATTTGAATATGGATGCCTATGACAGCTTGTTTGGCGCTTCAGTGTATAAGTATTGTCAAACTCCATCATGTAATATGTTGAATTAATGACATGCACGCAACACTGATCACATGACTGCAGCTCCCTCTGGCGTTAACTTTGCCTAAGCAAGATGATAGGTCTTAGCAAGCTCTTTGGCTGATGCATGTTTCCCGAGATTTGTAACTTGTGTGTATGTATGAGTGCCTAAAAGAACATAGTACGTCGCTAAACCAAGGTGCAACGGGTAGTAAGCTTGAAAATATCATAGTTAAATTTATCTTTAAAAGTGAAAGTATCTAACCAAAATTGTTTCCTTTTAATTAGTGAAAGTATCAATGATAAAATTGTTCCAAATTAATTATTTAACCAACCTGCATCTGACTGCGTCTCTGAACTTGTTTCTCGCACTCCTCCATTTTGACAGTAATTAAACATGTATTTGACTCGGCAATCAAGTTTAAGAGAATAATGCCTTTTGTGCAATGGCATTTACATGGTACTGAAAAATTAACTTTTGGCACTGATGTTAACTTAATGAAATTGTATCTTGCCTTGAATAATGCCAGTTGCGCTAATGGCATAAAATCAGTTCTTTGAAATAACTGTGCTGTGATAACTTTAGTTATACCAAAATCGATTTCGAACCATGAACTGCACATATATTGCATATAGCCCTCATTTTCTTTCTTTACTACTCATTTGCATCTTCAATACAAGCACAGGATGTGGATTAAGATTCAGGCTGTTAGATTTAAACACAATTTTGATCTCAATATCTATTGTTAAATTTTTAAATCATACACAAAAACTACCATTTCCAACATTTTTGTAGCACGAGTCACTCTTACAAAAATTTTGCAAAACGCTTGCTGCGCCAAACCTTGGACATACACATCCTAACTCTGAACATTATCCAACAGAAACCATTTTGAAATCATTATGTATCTTTTCTCATTCATGTGCTAAAGTTTGGTCAGTGTAACCACGCAGCGCGAGTCGTACCTTAAAGCTGACACCACACGTCTGCTTCCTCCGGGCACCTAACTGCGACTCCCGAGTTTTTTACTGTGCGCGCCCGGTTCTCTTAACCATCAACATCCTCCTACTCAAACATATTATACTCATTCCACCTTGCGGCTGGCAACTACCGACTTTATTTTCTGGATATACCCTGATCAGACCTTAGCACATACCTTTCAAGCTACTTGTCAGATTTTTGTCTACATGTGGAGTCGTGAAATCTGTTCTCGCAAATTGATTGGTGTGTGCAACACCATATCCAACATTAGAAATTTGTATGTGTGGGAGCGTGTCTGTTCCCAGATAATAAGAAAAAACATTTTTAAATGTGACACACATCACCATTATCATGCAAGTAATTTAAAGAATAAATGTAATGTGGATACGAGGTATTCCTTGAAAAATTAAGTTGATTCTTGTTGTATTGTTGATTGCGTTTACTTAAACTTATGGCTTGACTTTTTTCGATTTATGAACATTTTATTTTTATCTGCTGTTACTTTTATGTTGAAATTTCATGTACTGACACGTTCCTTGACCTTGGAGATTTGCTCCTCCCGGCCGGATGGCCGTGCGGTTCTAGGCGCTACAGTCTGGAGCCGAGCGACTGCTACGCTCGCAGGTTCGAATCCTGCCTCGGGCATGGATGTGTGTGATGTCCTTAGGTTAGTTATGTTTAATTAGTTCTAGGCGACTGATGACCTCAGAAGTTAAGTCGCATAGTGCTCAGAGCCATTTGAACCATTTGCTCCTCAATTTGGTCCTACGGAACTTTATGTGCAAATAAATAAATCCATTGTTATGTCTTACCTATTTACTGTACTTTGGGTATTAATTGCAGACATTTGATAGTGGCCTAAGGCCGAAAATAGCCAGTAATGTAATTTATATGCACGGTGCATTAAAGGATAAAACTAACAGCCTACGGTGGTTAAAATGGTTCCATCTTTAGATTATCAGGATGGTTACTTGGACGGGGCTTTGGTCGACCCTCTCTGCTATCCTCTTCCTCTTCCTCCTCCTCCTCCTCCTCTGATTGTGCTCAATCTCCAACAGTCACAATGACGACGGGGCGTGAACCTCTAAGCTTTCTGCCTCTTGCTCTAACATTCAGCTCTCAACGGGCACGGGACCTTCTCGACCTCGATGCCTGACACGTTGTGTGCGGCGCGGCTGCAGGCTCACGTGGCTGCTGTGTGAACCAGGAAGTGGTTCGCAGCAGGTATTACAGCTTCCCGCGAGGCCTTGAGCCGCTGCACACGTGCGCATTTTTCTGGAGAATGCGGTACGCGCGCAAGCCTTCTGCGGCGGCGCGCCGTATCTGCTGAAGGCTGCTCTCGGCAACGCCAGAGGAGCTTCAGCTACGAAATGCTCATCCTCGCACGACATCCAGCAGTGACAAATGCTTCTACGTAACGTCTCAGTCTGTGTTTGTCCTAACCACGTGTTCTTGCAGCCGTCTCACGTTGTTCTCAAGTTCCTACGCCCCCCTGCATGTCTAATGACTACATTCTCGTCACGCTCCTCCATTATTCTCCTTGGAGGTCTTTTTTTTCCTCTTTGCTAACGTGATTTATTTTCTTGCAAGTATCCATCTGAAATACACCCACAAGCACCATTTTTAATTATTTTTTGGTTTTGATTTTTACAAGTAGACAATGACCTACAACAAATTAAAAATAATGTACTCCTGTTTACTCAGCGCCGTTGCTAGGTGTTTTGCCGACTTAGGCGAGAAACAAAAAATGAATCCCCCTCTGCCATCGGTCTCCCCGATACCCCTTCCTCCCTCCGCAATCACGAACCTCCAATGGCACAAAAATGTCACTCTCCTATTTTACTTTTAATCATTAAACTAAGGTGACCAGACGTCCTCGTTTTCTGGGGACAGTCCTCAGTTTTCAAGTTTTGTCCTCAATTCCTTTGAAACTGATTGAAGCCAACAAATGTCCTGAACTACTTATTTTTTGTTCGTATTTTCGAAATTCCCCAAAATAACAAACAGAAAATGTGCTGAACTTTTCTTCTGGAACTCAACTGGATACACCAGTGCAACCATGTTTGGCATTAATTACTTATTTAATTCTGAGAAAATAGACTAGTAAAGGTATGGAACTATTTTCTAATGCGAATGAATGTTTCCTCCTACTTAGAAATTATGCCATACTATGCAAAGATAGTACGGGTACTCGATATCGATGAACGCTGCTGCTGCCACTCGCATACCGACAACGCTAGCAAACGTAGTGGCGCCAGTAAACAGAAGAAGAAAACGAGACGCCACTATCCCTATTACACGATGCCAACCTACCATTGGCAGCAACGCGAGCCGCACAAGGCTAATTACTAGAACAGCAATTCTGTGAACAAATATTTTCAGAGCACACTGTAATTTCTTTTGATATACAGTGATCTGAAAATCTTCGTGAAGTGTGGGAATCATCTGCCCCGGCTTTCATTGTCAGTCTCTGTCTCACTGTCTGCATTTTGCAAATACTCTTCCACAGACTGTATGTGCCAAATTTTTTGTGACACATTAGGTACAACGGGAAACTAACGAACCGTCATTACTTACACCAAGATAGGCTTAGAGTTACTTGACATGTTTGATGGCTACACATGTTCCAGGAGAGACGCTCATGTTTTGTTAGGCGTCCATCGAGCATTTTCCTATTTTGACAGAGCAGCAGCCAAGTATGAAACAGCTACAGCACTGCATTTAGGTATTTGATTACGTATGGAAGTAGGAGCCGAAAACAAGCAAACTTTGTTTGCGAAATAGGAGTCTGTGAGTACATTATGTACCTCATTTTTTTATTTTATTTCATTTTATTTGCTTCTGGGGGCACAAAAATAGGCAGCTTAAGCCCACAGCCTTCCTTTCCACAAATTGCTAACTAACTGATCGATTATATTTAAATACCAACTTTTAAAAAGTAGTGCACGAGAAATTTATGAATGGCTGTGTTCATTACTGTCAAGGGTATTAAAACATTAGAGGGAGGTTTTTCTTTCTTCTCAATCAGATCCATTAGCAGCCAGTCTGATTCCTTTTGTGTCCAGCGCAGTCTGAGCGGGCGTGGTTTTGATTTGAGCAGGTGTGGTTTAATTCCTTGATCTTACCTCGGTGCACGGTTCCCAGGACATGAATTATATGGCTGAGTTGTAGGTAGGGTAATGGTGAACCCGTTAATACTATGCGTCTTCGAAAAGAGGGAGACAAAAGAATGGGTAGAAAATTATATGAATCTTTGCCCTATTTCATCGTAAAAAGTAGAGTCTGTGGGGTAGACTCATAACTGGGCTTCTGACCTGACTGCAGGCTGAGAGCAGCCTTTAATTAGTCGCTGCACTAGGATGGGGAGGATGGCTGGCGCATCGCCCTAGCCGTCTTTTGCATCCGGGAAATAGGGACCGATGACCTCAGCAGTTTGGTCCCATAGAATCGCACCACAAATTTCCTAATTTTACTTCCGGGAAAGATTGCCAGTACTCATTGGATAACTGCTTGAGTGGGGCCTGGGGCCGTCCTGGAGGGACTGGAACGAGGAAAAAATTCCACTCCTACCCACTTTCGAACCCGGGACCTCCATGGATAGTCTTCTACGTGCCAGACCACCATGGCCACAAAATCTATTTCACATTTAGATATCGATATGATTTGTTGCTATCTTGGAGACGGATATAAACAGAGATTACACGCTTCTGGCTATATTTCTGACAACAGCAATTAGGTGAACATCTGGTGCAAATCTTCCTTGTATTCCACTTTTTGCTGCCTTCTCTGCCAGACGGTCAGCCTTCTAGTTCCCCACGAACTGGAACGTTCCATGGTTCATGTAAACGACACTTTTGTACCGTTTCTTCGAAGTTCTGACATAACAGCATCTACACAGATCAGCCAGAACTTTGTGACCACTTGCCTAATAGCCGGTATGTCCGCGGGTTAACAGCGGCGACGCGTAGTGACATGGAAACATTGAGGCCTTGGTACGTCGCTGCAGGGAGTTGGCATCACGTCTGTATACGCAAGTTATCTAATTACGCAGAGGGGGGCCGATGAGCTCTGACGCCACGTTCAGTCACACCAGATGTGTTGGATCGGGTTCGGATCGGGCGAGCTGGGGAGGGAGAGCGGGGGCGGGGGGCGCACATCAGCTGCAACTCGCAACTGTATTCCTTGAATCACTCCATCACACTCCCGGCCTTGTGAGATAGCGCATTATCTTGCTGAAAAATGCCACTGCCGTCGGGGAAACATGATCGTCATGAAGATGTGTACGTGGTCTGCAACCAGTGTACGATACGATACTTCGTAGCCGTCATGGTGCCTTGCACGAACTCCACTAACCCATGGATGCCCACGTGAATGTTCCGCAGAGCATAACGGAGCCGCCGCAAGCTTGTCTCTGTCCCACAGTAAAGAGGTCAAGGAGTTATTCCCGTCGAAGACGACGGATCAGCGCCGTCCCATCGGCATCACGAAGAAGGTATCGGGAGTCATCAGACAATGCACTGCTCTGCCACTGCGCCAACGTCCAGTGCCGAACGTCACGTGCCCACATCAGTTGTAGTTGCCGAAGTCGTGGCGTTAACATTGGCACATGCATGGGTCGTCGGCTGCGGAGGCCCATCATTAGTACTGTTCGGTGCACTGAGTGTTCCGACACACTTGTACTCTGCCCAGCATTAAAATCTAATGTTAGTTCCACCACTGTTCGCCGCCTGTCCTGTTTCGTCAGTCTCCAACCTATGACGTCAGACATCTGTAATGATAAGCAGCCGCCCAACCCCACGGCGTCTGGACGTGGTTTGACCTTGGTTTCGCCACGTGTTGAAGATACTCACCACACCACTCCTCGAACACCCAGTAAATCGTACTGTTTCAGAATTGCTCGAGCCATCACAATCCTCTCTCGGACAAACTCAGGTACAGTAGACCCACGCTCTCTGATACTACTCGTGTATGCACCGTGAGCGTGTCCGACTAGCAGTCAAGCCTCGCCAGGTGAAGCTGTTATTGCCTGGAACGGTTTATATCGATAGTAGGTCGGTTCTTACTGTGTTTTAACTGATTAGTGTACATGACATGCTAAACATCAGCTTCCATTGACCTTATCAATTGACATTAGTGTTTGCATCGCGGAGAACGAGTCCGTTGTTATAACTGTATCAACAGTCTGGAACGTCATATTGTATCTTAGCGCCCTATCAGCGGATAAGGCTCTTATCCACAGGACGCAACAGACGACTACGAAAACACTGGGTTGCGGGCAACCTGAATCGTATGGCAATAAGCGACATAACGCCGCTGTCAGCTTGCGGCAGACGTCTGCAGGCAGGTGATAAAAACGTTACGATGCCTGAGCTCAATGGATGCTGTGAGATACGACTTACTTTTGGACACACTATACCTGAACGGGCGCAAGCTGGTTCGCGGCAACAGGATGTTCTATCAAGTCGTTACTAGACTATCCATTTAGATTCTTAGACGGGACTGTGGGAAGAATAGTTCAGGATACGTGTAAGCCAATTTGGGTTAACAGATGGTTGCTACACATATGCTATTCCCTTGTATACATGAATATCTCGGTGTCATTGTTGAACAGTTCTGGAGTAGGCGGAAATTAAAAAAATCGCCACTGACGTGGGCGTTTTGAGTAAAGAGAGTGATGGTTTTTTCACAAGACGCCTTGAAAGAGGTGGACTACGTAGTCACAAGTTTTCCACATTGTGTGGATCGAGTATTAAAGAGCCACATTTCCTTTTGGGAGACAAAACATATCCTCTTAAAACATAACTAACGAGGTTATTTCCTCAGTGAGAACTTGGACTGTGATCAAAAGTATCCGGACACCTCCAAAAACATACGTTTTTCATATTAGGTGCGTTGCGCTGCCACTTATGCCAGGTACTCCATGTCAGCGACATCAGTAGTCATCAGGTATCTGAGAGAGCAGAATGGGGCGCTCCGCGGAACTCACGTACTTCGAACATGGTCAGGTGACTGGGTGTCACTTGAGTCATACGTCTGTACGCGAGATTTCCACACTCCTAAACATCACTAGGTCCACTGTTTCCGATGTGATAGTGAAGTGGAAACGTGAAGGGATACGTACAGCACAAAAGCGTACAGGCCGACCTCATCTGATGATCGTCGTCAGTTGAAGAGGGTCGCAATGTGCAATAGGCAGACATCTATTCAGACATCGCACAGGAATTCCAAACAGCATCAGGATCCACTGCAAGTACTATGACAGATGGGAGGTGAGAAAACTTTGATTTCATGGTCGAGCGGCTGCTCATAAGCCACTCATCACCCCGGTAAATACCAAACGACATCTCGCTTGGTGTAAGGAACGTAAACATTGGACGATTTAACCGTGGAAAACATTGTGTGGAGTGATGAATCCAATGGCAGAGTGTGGGTATAGCGAATACCCAGTGAACGACATCTGCCAGCGTGTGTAGTGCCAACAGCAAAATTCGAAGGCAAATGGTTTTATGGTGTGGTCGTGTTTTTCATGGAGGGGGCTTCCACCCCTTGTTGTCTTGCGTGGCACTATCACAGCACAGGCATACAATGATGTGTTAAGAATCTTCTTGCTTCTCCTTGTTGAAGAGCAATTCGGGGATGGCGACTGCACCTTTCAACACTATCGAGCACCTCTTCATAATGCACGGTCTGTGGCAGAGTGGTCACACGACAATAACACCCCTGTAACGGACTGGGATGTTTTGTAACGTCGACTCCGTGCCATGCCTCACCGAACGACATCGATACCTCTCCTCAGTGCAGAACTCCGTGAAGAATGGGATGCCATTCCCCAAGAAACCTTCCAGCACCTGACTGAACGTATGCCTGCGAGAGCGGAAGCTGTCATCTAGGCTAAGGGTGGGCCAACACCATATTGAATTCCAGCATTACCGATGGAGGGCGCCACGAACTTGTAAGTTATTTTCAGCGAGGTGTCCGGATACTTTCGATCACATAGTGTATTTAATAAGTGACTTTTAAAGACACAACAAATTATCGAGTATACCATCGATATCACTACCAGCAAGTGGCGAGTGCTTCAGACATTTATTGACGTTATCCCCTATTTCAATGATACGATTGTTAAATATGTGTGCTTCTTGGATAATATTGCCATCAATAATGAAGGTGAATACTATGCCGCATCTTAATAGCAGCAACCACAAACTAAAGCAAAGACGTTCCCATCAGATACGCTTTGCTAAGTGAAAACAGGAGCGTCACTATTGCTTGTGTGATCAGAGAGACAAATTTTTAGTGCCGCGTGGGTAGCGGCGCGGTCTTGGGCGCTTTGCCACGTCTAGCTTATTTTAGTACTATTTAAATCGCATGCATACACTAAACGGGTGACTAAATAATTACTATCTCTGACAACCACTTTCTCTGCAACTTTCGTCCACAAGTCTTTGTTGAATTTCAGGAGAGCAACAGCGACTGTCTTGCATGTTCCAATAAGAATTTTTGAAATTCTGAGTAAAATAAAGGTAAGCTACAGGGAAAGACGAGTAACAGAAAATATGTGCAAAACCAAGAGGGGACGATAAGATTGGAAGACCAAAACGAAGTCCTAGGACTAAAAACAGGGTGGGATAGGGATGCAGTCTTACTCCCATACTTTTCAATCCATATTTAATTTATTTACTTTTTTCTTTTAGTTTTTTATCTTTGTTAATGAACAGACCGAAGTTGAACATTAATTGGCATGAATGTAATACGTAATATTTCAAACAATTTCAAATGTGTTAGTAATATCTAAGTATTATGCTGTTTAAGGGGGAAAAATCTAAACAGAATGTCTATATAAAAAGAAAAATAATAATGACAATAATAATAACTACTAAAACATTTACATACTGCTACTAGGGCACCTGGTGCACAGGTAACCAATCGTTCATCTGAAATCGAGAATCTATACATCAGAAATAAAATGAAGGTTCCAAAGTAAGATTGAAATTTACGGTGAAAAGATGTCAATGATAAGATTCTCTGATGTCACTGCTATTCTCAATGAAGATGAAGAAGAATTACATGATGTGTTGAATGGGACGAACACTTTAATGAGTACAAACATGGATTGAGAGTGAAACGAAGAAAGACAAAAGTAGTGAGAAATAGGAGGAATGATAACAGCAAAAAACATAGCATCATAATTGGTAATCACAAAGTAGACCAAGTTCAGGAATTCTCCTACCCTGGAAGCAAAATAACCCATGACGGACGAAGTAAGAATGTGAGAGGTGTCATGACCCCCTCTCATCTTTCTATCTTACTCTGAGTAATTCGATTTTCCTCTCTAATTGCCTGCGGTAAAAAGTTGCTATTCCTTCACACGCGGACTTCCCACGCAGCGTCTCTCGTCACCCGTTTGGTCCGGCGACAGGCGGGTTCTGCTGATCTTGAAAGGGTTAAGCCGACGGGTGTGAGGGAGTCGAGTGGATACTTTCCAGACACCAACATTGTCATAAGGGCGGGGGCGATACACCCACAGGGACCTGACAGAGCGGCTGGGCTGGAGATTCCGTTACTAGGCAGAAACTTAGCGAAAACACTTTCTGGCGGGCTACCAGCGAGGCGTGGGAATGACTTGTGCTACCAGGCAGGCTTGGCGGGCAAATTCCCGCGTTTTCTGCAAAATCATAACTGTGATTGGCTTGCTCAGGGGATAGCTTCGTGACGTAGCAAAATCGCCGCAGAAATTGGCGCCAACTATCTCCATTGGTGGAATAGTAGTGCGTCGGCAATAGAGTGGAATTTTCCGCCGGTTTTCG
Organism: Schistocerca nitens; assembly: GCF_023898315.1. Lineage (NCBI taxonomy): Eukaryota > Metazoa > Arthropoda > Insecta > Orthoptera > Acrididae > Schistocerca > Schistocerca nitens. Next base: position 565,573,364 of record NC_064614.1, on the reverse strand, counting down.
AGTTGCTGATTGGAACGTTTAACCACGGCCACTGTTGTGGGGGCGGGAATGTTCTGTGTTCGGCTTGTACAGGTGTTCTTGAGAGGGTCGGCTCACACCTTTCGGTCGGAGTAGGTTAAAAGAGTGAGCTCTCGCTGCTCTGGACAGCCTGCCTTCCGTTGGCTGTCTAATATACTTCCATTTAATTTTAACTGTTTGACGGAGTTGCTGAAGTTTCGACTTCAACGTAACTTCCCATGTACAGTTGTCAATTGAGCGTTCTGCGTACAAGTGGCTACGTTGTTCGTCTTGAGCAGTTTTGGCTAAAGTTGACTGTAGTGGAGTTACTGTGTGACTTCGCTTGTTAAAATCAATCACTGTACCGTCAGTGATTGTGTGGCAGGCCTTCTTCGTCTCCCTCAGAGGCGCATTTGTATTGCTAGGAAGTCTTTAGTCTGGAACAACCAGACCAGGATAAAATGTTTCGGGCTATACTCGCGACATTATCATCATCACGACGGGGTGTCGAAGCAACCAGCCATCGCCTCCGGTACACCAGATCGTGTCCTTGTAGTTAAGAAGACAGCTTGGTAATGTACGTCTGCAGCACCGGCAAAGCAGGCAATTTTGCTAGGTGATAATCAGAGCTCAGCAGAGCGAGCCTGTTCGTCTTTTCTAACTTTGTTCTGTCTTGGGTGTTCATTGTCTGAGTTCTCACTACTGTAGCAGAAATTAATGTTGGGTTGGCTGGGTGTTTCTGTTAAGATTTGAGTTGCAAGGAATTGGCTCCACATACCACTTTGTCATAAATGTCACAATCTAGTTTATGGGCAACCTCACCTTCACAGCCATTATTTGAGTATCCAATTTGATGTATTGTAAATGTTTCATGTGTTTTGTTTATTATTTTGAGTTTAGTCATAATAAATCTAATTGTTATTTTGGACAGAACTTTCATTCTGTTAATCGGTAGAGCAACCCTTTCATTTCTCACTACGTTAATGAAACTTTCCTTTACCTAATTAATTTCTATCAAATTAAATTACTGCAGGTACAAACTCTTTTCTACTCCACTGCAGGGCCGATTACAGTCAGTTCGCGTTTCTTCTTAATCCATGTGCAACAGCAAAAGTCGGGTTAGAAAAGGGGGGGGGGCTTAGAGCATTATTTCCATATGAAGATTCTAGAAGAACTTAGTATTAAATACACTGCTAGCCCAGGCACCTCGCAAATGGCATAAAAAGCAGACCAGCACTGGGAAAAATGGCATTTCGGGCCAAAAGGTGTCTACAGACCTTAATTTAAGGGAGAAATTTTCTGCGAATTTCCGTTTAAGCACAGAATTGTAAGAGGGAAACTTCGACAATGGGAAAACCGGAACAGCAGAGAATCGAAGCGTTTTAGATGTGATGCTACAGAAGAATGAAGAAAATTGGGTGGGCTGGTAATGAATAAAGAGGTTCTCCTCAGAATTGACCAAGTTAGGAGCATGTAGGAGACACTCACAAGAAGAAGGGATAGGATGATAGGACGTTTGTTAAGACATCTGAGGGAGATTAGAATATATACAACAAATAATCAAAATAACTCATGACATAGGGTGCAAATCCAACTCTGAGATGAAGAGGCTGCCATAGAAGAGGAATGTGTGGCTGATAGCATGAAAACAGCTGGAAGACTAAATAATAATAATAATAATAATAATAATAATAATAATAATAAATCCCGTGGAGGCCCGGGAAAAGAATAGGCCTCCGGTATGTTCTGCCAGTCGTAAAAGGCGACGAAAAGAACAAACCACTAATAGGGCTAACCCCCCTTTTAGTGTGATTACTTGGTTCAGGACAGAACTAAAGAAGCCTCGCACAAGCGCCGTCATGGTCGGGGACGACGCTTGAACCCTATGCCCGCCCACAATGGTAACGACACTGCTAGCCAACTAGAAAATGATTTAAATCCAAATAGAGGTGTTTTGCAGGATATGCTTCCTGCAACCACCCTAGAAGGAAAACAAAGACAGAGGATGAGATGGTCAGATGAAGTTAATCGACACCTCATGTTCTGTTATTACCAAGCAACAAACCTAGGAACCAACACAACTGGATACAGATCACAAGTATACACAACATTTATTACCAGATACCCAGAATTAAAATTTTTAACAGAACAACGACTAGCTGATCAGATCCGTGTAATAATCAAAAATAACAGGATACCCCAGTCAGAATTAGAAAACATCAAACAACAAGTACAACAAATACTAGAACAAAATAATGTGCAATCAGAAAAAGAAGAAAATACAGTAATGGACTCAAACATCCCAGAGCAAACAAACAAAGAACAACACACATCAATTAAACAATCAGAGGAAAACGACATCTTAAGACAGCCACCAGAACAAGCACAAATAGAACACGAAGTGACACACATGTTAGATATAGAAGAGAAATTTCAGCTGACATATATAGAATACAAAGACACAAATACAGACATTAGACCATTCTTGCATAGACCACCAAATAACCCACAAGTCGAAACAACAATAACAACTATCAACACAATCATACACAACAAAATAAATGAAAATACAACAATGGAAGAGTTACAACTACTGGTTTATGTAGGAGCACTCACTACAGTAAATATACACACTAGGCAGAGATCAGAACCAACCAACACACAGAAGAAACACACAAAACCAGCATGGCAACACAGGCTACAGATCAGAATAGAAAAACTGAGAAAAGACATCGGACAGCTAACACAATTTATAAGAAATGAAATATCAGACAAAAAACGAAAACGGTTAGGTAAAATCTCACAACAAGAAGCAATAGAGCAATTAGATGAAAAGAAGCAGAAATTACAAGCTTTGGCCAAACGATTTAGAAGATACAAAAAAAGTGAAAATAGAAGGAAACAAAACCAAACATTCAACACAAACCAAAAGAAATTTTACCAGACAATAGATAACACACACATTAAAATAGGCAATCCACCAAACGTAACAGACATGGAACACTTCTGGAGCAACATATGGTCAAACCCGGTACAACATAACAGGCATGCACGGTGGATACAAGCAGAAACAGACTCATACAAGATGATACCACAAATGCCTGACGTGATAATTTTGCAACATGAAGTCACCCGAGCAATTAATTCTACGCACAATTGGAAAGCCCCTGGAAATGATAAAATAGCAAATTTCTGGCTAAAGAAGTTCACCTCAACACATTCACATCTAACTAAATTATTTAACAGTTACATTGCAGACCCATACACATTCCCTGATACACTTACACATGGAATAACCTATCTGAAACCTAAAGATCAAGCAGACACAGCAAACCCAGCTAAATATCGTCCCATAACATGCCTACCAACAATCTATAAAATATTAACTTCAGTCATTACACAGAAATTAATGACACATACAACACAGAACAAAATTATAAATGAAGAACAAAAAGGCTGTTGCAAAGGAGCACGAGGATGTAAAGAGCAACTGATAATAGATACAGAGGTGACATATCAAGCTAAAACCAAACAAAGGTCACTACACTACGCATACATTGATTACCAAAAAGCTTTTGATAGTGTACCCCACTCATGGTTACTACAGATACTGGAAATATACAAAGTAGATCCTAAATTGATACAGTTCCTAAACATAGTAATGAAAAACTGGAAAACCACACTTAATATCCAAACAAACTCTAATAATATCACATCACAGCCAATACAGATTAAGCGTGGAATATACCAAGGAGACTCATTAAGTCCTTTCTGGTTCTGCCTTGCTCTGAACCCACTATCCAACATGCTAAATAATACAAATTATGGATACAATATTACTGGAACATACCCACACAAAATCACACATTTGCTATACATGGATGATCTAAAACTACTGGCAGCAACCAATCAACAACTCAACCAATTATTAAAGATAACAGAAGTATTCAGCAATGATATAAATATGGCTTTTGGAACAGACAAATGTAAGAAAAATAGCATAGTCAAGGGAAAACACACTAAACAAGAAGATTACATATTGGTTAACCACAGCGACTGCATAGAAGCGATGGAAAAAACAGATATCTATAAATATCTAGGATACAGACAAAAAATAGGAATAGATAATACAAATATTAAAGAAGAACTAAAAGAAAAATATAGACAAAGACTAACAAAAATACTGAAAACAGAATTGACAGCAAGAAACAAGACAAAAGCTATAAATACTTATGCCATACCAGTATTGACCTACTCATTTGGAGTAGTGAAATGGAGTAACACAGACCTAGAAGCACTCAATACACTTACACGATCACAATGCCACAAATATAGAATACATCACATACATTCAGCAACAGAAAGATTCACATTAAGCAGAAAGGAAGGAGGAAGGGGATTTATCGACGTAAAAAACCTACACTATGGACAGGTAGACAATTTAAGAAAATTCTTTCTAGAACGAGCAGAAACTAGCAAAATACACAAGGCAATCACTCATATAAATACATCGGCTACACCACTGCAACTTCATAACCACTTCTACAACCCTTTAGATCACATAACATCAACAGATATGAAGAAAGTAAATTGGAAAAAGAAAACACTACATGGCAAGCACCCGTATCATCTAACACAGCCACACATCGATCAAGACGCATCCAACACATGGCTAAGAAAAGGCAATATATACAGTGAGACAGAAGGATTCATGATTGCAATACAGGATCAAACAATAAACACCAGGTATTACAGCAAGCATATTATTAAAGATCCCAATACCACAACAGATAAATGCAGACTTTGTAAACAACAAATAGAAACAGTAGATCACATCACAAGCGGATGTACAATACTAGCAAATACAGAATACCCCAGAAGACATGACAATGTCGCAAAAATAATACATCAACAGCTTGCCTTACAACATAAACTTATAAAACAACACGTTCCTACATACAAGTATGCACCACAAAATGTACTGGAGAATGATGAATACAAATTATACTGGAACAGAACCATTATAACAGATAAAACAACGCCACATAACAAACCTGACATCATACTCACCAATAAAAAGAAGAAATTAACACAACTAATCGAAATATCCATACCCAATACAACAAATATACAAAAGAAAACAGGAGAAAAAATTGAAAAATACATCCAACTGGCTGAGGAAGTCAAAGACATGTGGCATCAGGATAAAGTTTACATCATACCAATTATACTATCAACTACAGGAGTCATACCACACAATATCCACCAATACATCAATGCAATACAGCTACATCCAAACATATATATACAATTACAGAAATCCGTAATTATTGATACATGTTCAATTACCCGAAAGTTCCTAAATGCAATATAACATGTACCGTACAGCAAAAAGGAAGTGACGCTTGATAAAGGTCCGCGTCACTCCATTCTTAACCAGACTTCTAAAAAGTCTGAGAAAGTAATCAAATAATAATAATAATCTCAATACACTTACACGATCACAATGCCACAAATATAGAATACATCACATACATTCAGCAACAGAAAGATTCACATTAAGCAGAAAGGGAGGAGGAAGGGGATTTATCGACATAAAAAACCTACATTATGGACAGGTAGACAATTTAAGAAAATTCTTTATACAACGAGCAGAAACTAGCAAAATACTAAAGCAATTACTCATATAAATACATCAGCTACACCATTGCAATTTCATAACCACTTCTACAACCCTTTAGATCACATAACATCAACAGATACGAAGAAAGTAAATTGGAAAAAGAAAACACTACATGGCAAGCACCTGCATCATCTAACACAGCCACACTTCGATCAAGACGCATCCAATACATGGCTAAGGAAAGGCAATATATACAGTGAGACGGAAGGATTCATGATTGCAATACAGGATCAAACAATAAACACCAGATATTACAGCAAGCATATTATTAAAGATCCCAATACCACAACAGATAAATGCAGACTTTGCAAACAACAAATAGAAACAGTAGATCACATCACAAGTGGATGTACAATACTATCAAATACAAAATACCCCAGAAGACATGACAATGTAGCAAAAAATAATACATCAACAACTTGCCATACAACATAAACTAATAAAATAACACGTTCCCACATACAAGTATGCACCACAAAATGTACTGGAGAATGATGAATACAAATTATACTGGAATAGAACCATTATAACAGATAAAACACCACCACGTAACAAACCTGACATCGTACTCACCAATAAAAAGAAGAGATTAACAGAACTAATCGAAATATCCATACCCAATACAACAAATATACAAAAGAAAACAGGAGAAAAAATTTAAAAATACATCCAACTGGCTGAGGAAGTCAAGGACATGTGGCATCAGGGTAAAGTTGACATACCAATTATACTATCAACTACAGGAGTCATACCACACAATATCCACCAGTACAGCAATGCAATACAGCTACATCCAAACTTATATATACAACTACAGAAATCTGTAATTATTGATACATGTTCAATTACCCGAAAGTTCCTAAATGCAATGTAACATATACCGTACAGTTAAAAGGAAGTCACGCTTGATCAAGGTCCGCGTCACTTTCCATTCTTAACCAGGCAACGTCTGAGACAGGAAAGAGAAATAATAATAATAATAATAATAATAATAATAATAATAATAATAATAATGTGGTTCTGCGTAGACTAGACTAATCAGTTTTACACTATCTCCATCTACGGCGGTTGTGGTTGCAGCAGCGTGTGTATTAGTGACAAGCGACTAATCCCATTCCAAGCAGATTGGTCGCTAGTAGGGCTAGCATGGGCAACATAGGGAATATTTACACAACTGCCCGTGGGAAATCGGAACCTTGTTTTTGTGCGTCTGGAGAAATTCTATTAACTGGAATTAAATAGATTTTAATAAATCTTATTTAAAACTCATTAAACGAACACTGGCGCGTGGGTAGTTTCGTTCGTTTTATTTTAAGAAACTAGTGGGCAAGCACGCTTACATGCTTTCCGGTATACATATTTTCCATACTTCTGTATTGGGAACAATGAGAAGCCGCCTACAATCGACAGTCGCATACACCGCGTCGTAGCCACGACAGTGAGACAGTTTTACATAAGCAAGCCGATTCTGCAAGTGTTTGTTTCAGCATGTACGGGCTGCAAACATAGTATCTCGATACTGAAGTTTCATTTATATTCGTTAAGATTCTTTTAACTCGTCATGGTTTTATTTGTATCGGTCAACTTATCGTCGACAAACAGTACGTCTCTGGAAAATAAGCCGATTTGACCCAAATATGCGGATTTTCGAAGCCTGTTTCTGGGTTCCGAAGTGTAAATGATGGCAGGCCTAATCGCGCAAGTCGCGCATTGTAGCCTACAACCGTATCGAACAGTCGCTTGTAATGGACGCTGTTCCATAACACAGTTGGGTTCTGCGATCAGTCGCTCGACTGCGCTCGTAACCACTTGTTTTCATAGTGCGCATAGTCGCACCAAGTAAACAACAGATCAAAGACTTCCGCTGTGTAAACTGACAACTCTTTCGATGGGTGAAATACTACACTCTGAGTTGTCAGGCGCATTTCCTCTGGTGTGTAAGACAGTTGTAATTTCATTGTCCGCCTGCTCGAACTCGTACGCTCAGAAACTGTTTACTTTCCCACTGCCAGAAGGAACGCCGTCAACTGACTGAAGGGCATAGTGCTGTATGACGTCTGACAAGCCTCGCCCGAAAGCGCCCTCGACTTGCGGTATGACGACGACTGATGAGACGGTCCGCCGCCATACATTGTACCGGAGACGACTATCGAATTATCTGGGCACATTCTTCGAGAATCCTCCCGCCCACTGGGGCGTTCAAAGTACTAGAAGGGACACTTCAATAACATACATGGCGTATGATTGAACCTCAGAGGAAACTGTGTAGAGGGAGTTCCCCCTCCATTAATTTACGCGAAGACGACTCTGAAGCTTCTGGTGGAGGTAGTGGGATCTAGTTAAAAATACTAAAGAATAACAAATGAAAAAATAAATAAAAATCAGAATATAAATCAAAATATGTACTTATAAATAAATAGATCCACTTGTTCAAATAAAGCTCTCTTGACCCTATCAGACCCCTTTCCTTGCTTAGCCCTGAGAGTGCGGGAAGGGGAAGCGCGGGAAGGGGACATGGAGGCTAAGTCTCAGAAGGTGGTTCCTGCCCTTTTTGCTCCTTACCATCCTCTCGGGCCTTTCTTTAGAAAACGGTGTTGTTGCTGTTGTTGTCTTCAGTCCTGAGACTGGTTTGATGCAGCTCTCCATGCTACTCTATCCTGTGCAAGCTTCATCTCCCAGTACTTACTGTAACCTACATCCTTCTTAATCTGCTTAGTGTATTCATCTCTTGGTCTCCCTCCATGATTTTTACCCTCCACGCTGCCCTCCAATGCTACATTTGTGATCCCTTGATGCCTCAGAACATGTCCTGCCAACCGGTCCCTCCTTCTTGTCAAGTTGTGCCACAAATTCCTCTTCTCCCCAATTCTATTCAATACCTACTCATTAGTTATGTGATCTACCCATCTAACCTTCAGAATTCTTCTGTAGCACCACATTTCGAAAGATTCTATTCTCTTCTTGTCCAAACTATTTATCGTCCATTTTTCACTTCCATACGTGGCTACACTCCATACAAATACTTTCAGAAATGACTTCCTGACACTTAAATCAATACTCGATGTTAACAAATTTCTCTTCTTCAGAAACGCTTTCCTTGCCATTGCCAGTCTACATTTTATATCCTCTCTACTTCGAGCATCATCAGTTATTTTGCTCCCCAAATAGCATCTCCCGAATTAGTTCGACTACATTCCATTATCCTTGTTTTGAGTTTGTTGATGTTCATCTTATATCCTTCGTTCAAGACACTGTCCGTCCCGTTCAACTGCTCTTCCAAGTCCTTTGCTGTCTCTGACAGAATTACAATGTGATCGGCGAACCTCAACGTTTTTATTTCTTCTCCGTAGATTTTAATACCTACTCCGAATTTTTCTTTTGTTTCCTTTACTGCTTGCTCAATATACAGATTGAATAACATCGGGGACAGGCTACAACCCTGTCTCTCTCTCTTCCCAACCGCTGCTTCCCTTCCATGTCCCTCGACTCTTATAACTGCCATCTGGTTTCTGTACAAATTGTAAATAGCCTTTCGGTCCCTGTATTTTACCCCTGCCACCTTTAGAATTTGAAAGAGAGTATTCCGGTCAACATTGTCAAAAGCTTTCTCCAAGTCTACAAATGCTAGAAATGTAGGTTTGCCTTTCCTTAACCTATTTTCTAAGATACGTCGTAGGGTCAGTATTGACTCACGTGTTCCAACATTTCTGCGGAATCCGAACTGATTTTCGCCGACGTCGGCTTCTACCAGTTTTTCCATTCGTCTGTAAAGAATTCGCGTTAGTATTTTGCAGCTGTGACTTATTAAACTGATGGTTCGGTAATTTTCTCAATGTCAACATCTGCCTTCTTTGGGATTGGAATTATTATATTCTTCTTGAAGTCTGAGGGTATTTCGCCTGTCTCATACATCTTGCTCACCAGATGGTAGAGTTTTGTCAAGACTGGCTCTCCCAAGGCCGTCAGTAGTTCTAATGGAATGTTGTCTACTCCCGGGGCCTTGTTTCGACTCAGGTCTTTCAGTGCTCTGTCAAACTCTTCACATAGTATCGTATCTCCCATTTCATCTTCATCTACATCCTCTTCCCTTTCTATTACATTGCCCTCAAGTACATCGCCCTTGTATACACCCTCTATATACTCCTTCCGCCTTTCTGCTTTCCCTTCTTTGCTTAGAACTGTGTTTCCATCTGAGCTCTTGATATTCATACAAGTGGCCCTCTTTTCTCCAAAGGTCTCTTTAATTTTCGTGTAGGGTGTATCTATCTTACCCCTAGTGAGATAAGCCTCTACACCCTTACATTTGTCCTCTAGCCATCCCTGCTTAGCCATTTTGCACTTCCTGTCGATCTCATTTTTGAGACGTTTGTATTCCTTTTTGCCTGCTTCATTTACTGCATTTTTATATTTTCTCCTTTCATCAATTAAATTCAATATTTCTTCTGTTACCCAAGGATTTCTATTAGCCCTCGTCTTTTTACCTACTTGATCCTCTGCTGCCTTCACTACTTCATCCCTCAGAGCTACCCATTCTTCTTCTACTGTATTTCTTTCCCCCATTGTTGTCAATTGTTCCCTTATGCTCTCCCTGAAACACTGTACAACCTCTGGTTTAGTCAGTTTATCCAGGTCCCATCTCCTTAAATTCCTACATTTTTGCAGTTTCTTCAGTTTTAATCTACAGTTCATAACCAATAGATTGTGGTCAGAATCCACATCTGCCCCTGGAAATGTCTTACAATTTAAAACCTGGTTCCTAAATCTCTGTCTTACCATTATATAATCTGACACCTTCTAGTATCTCCAGGATTCTTCCATGCATACAACTTTCTTTTATGATTCTTGAACCAAGTGTTAGCTATCATTAAGTTATGCTCTGTGCAAAATTCTACCAGACGGCTTCCTCTTTCATTTCTCTCCCCCAATCCATATTCACCCACTATGTTTCCTTCTCTCCCTTTTCCTACTCTCGAATTCCAGTCACCCATGACTATTAAATTTTCTTCTCCCTTCACTACCTGAATAATTTCTTTTATCTCATCACACATTTCATCAATTTCTTCATCAACTGCAGAGCTAGTTGGCATATAAACTTCTACTACTGTAGTAGGCATGGGCTTCGTATCTATCTTGGCCACAATAATGCGTTCACTATGTTGTTTGTAGTAGTTTACCCGCACTCCTGTTTTTTTATTCATTATTAAACCTACTCTTGCATAACCCCTATTTGATTTTGTATTTATAACCCTGTAATCACCTGACCAAAAGTCTTGTTCTTCCTGCCACCGAACTTCACTAATTCCCACTATATCCAACTTTAACCTATCCATTTCCCTTTTCAAATTTTCTAACCTACCTGCCCGATTAAGGGACCTGACATTCCACGCTCCGATCCATAGAACGCCAGTTTTCTTTCTCCTGGTAACGACATCCTCTTGAGTAGTCCCCTCCCGGAGATCCGAATGGGGGACTGTTTTACCTTCGGACTATTTTACCCAAGAGGACGCCATCATCAATTGATCATACAGTAAAGCTGCATGCCCTCGGGAAAAATTACGGCTGTAGTTTCCCCTTGCTTTCAGCAGTTCGCAGTACCAGCACAGCAAGGCCGTTTTGGTTAGTGTTGCATTGCCAGATCAGTCAATCATCCAGACTGTTGCCCCTGCAACTACTGAAAAGGCTGCTGCCCCTCTTCAGGAACCACACGTTTGTCTGGCCTCTCAACAAATACCCATGCGTTGTGGTTGCACCTACGGTACGGCCATCTGTATCGCTGAGGCACGCAAGCCTCCCCACCAACGGCAAGGTCCTTGGTTCATGGACGGTAGTCATAAAAAATTTACAAAATAAAGAAGTGGTAAATGCTTGCCTACGACGTCGTGTGTCCAGGTTCGATTCCCGGCTGGGTTGAAGATTTTTCTCAGCTCATGGACTGGGTGTTGTGTTCTGATCACTGATGCGTAAGTCGCCCAATGTGGCGACTCCTGAAACAAGACTTGCAACCCGACAGCCGAACTCTCCCTACGGGACCTCCCGGCCAACAATGCCACACAATCATTTAATTTCACTTTTGTAGTTTCATTTTTGCAATGTGTAAATCGATCTGGCTCAAATTAATACTATTCTTCACATTTTCATGTGATGTTTCAATTATCATTTGTTTCCTGTTACATACATGAATGTTTTTCGTGCCCATTCGATCTAGCAAGTCCAAATTAGTCCAATGCGATACTTGTTTTATCTAAATGGATCAAGGAGGACACTGCTCTAACAGCGACTGAGTAGTGCTGCTGTATGGCGGTTAGCAGACAGCGCGGGGCAGTGCTGCAGTGCTGGGGTACCGTTTATTGTTTGTGTTTTACTGTCCCTGTCAATCCATGTCGATAAAACAAATGTGGCTGTACACTAATCTGGCACCGCTCCATCTAATGGACACGAAAAATTCCGTTTTAAAAATCATATTGTTTGTAACGGGAAACAAACCGACGCTTTCCACTGACTGTGTGCTTTACAAAAAGCGTGTGATGAGCAGTATTTTTCTGAGCCGATGCCATCAACACAGTGCAAAAACTGAATTGCAGATATCTATCTAAACACCAGAGAAAATGCGCCTGGCAACTCTTATGAGGGACATCCTGTATTATATATGGAACGAATAAAAGTACAAATTAAAAAAAAAAAAATTACATACGTGGCTGCCGGCCTCTGCAGTGGCAAGACACGACAAAATATGTATGGAGGAGGAGGAGGAGGAGATTAGGGTTTAACGACCTATCGACAACGATACCATCAGAGACGGAGCATAAGCTCTGATTAGGGAAGGATGGAGAAGGAAAGCGGCTGTGCGCTTTCGAAGGAACCATCCCGGCATTTGCATTAAGCGATTTAGGGAAATGACGGAAAATCTAAATCGTGATGTGTGGACGCGCGTTTGAACCGCCGGCCATCCGAATGCGAGTCAAGTGTGCTAACTGCTGCGCTATCCCGATCGGAGACGACATATGGTTACCGGGCACCAACTGCGTTCCGCCACTCACGAATTTACTTTAGTTTTGACAACAGTTTTACAGATCATAGGAGTTTTGGAACTTCTAATTTTCTATTGAAAGCGATCATCCTTGAAATAGTGTAACAACTTGATCGATATTATTTCTTATCTTACTGTAATCTCCATCATTTCAACATAGTGAATATTTTTCAAAAATGGTTGAAATGGCTCTGAGCACTATGCGACTTAACTTCTGAGGTCATCAGTCGCCTAGAACTTAGAACTACTTAGAACAACTTAAACCTAACTAACCTAAGGACATCACACACATCCATGCCCGAGGTAGGATTCGAACCTGCGACCGTAGCGGTCGCTCCGTTCCAGACGGTAGCGCCTAGAACCGCACGGCCACTCCGGCCGGCGAATATTTTTCATTTTGTAATTCTGCTGTTGTATGCAATTCTTCAATTGACACTGCTTTTTCTCGGAACTTGTAACAGACATCAAACAGAAATTTAAAAATATTGTCCTTGTTGCGCCTTAGTGATACTAACAAGAGCTGAAAAGAACCGGTGATCCTCTATCTTGATTGATTAGATTAATCTGATGGCTTCTTTGACGCTATTGTCCGTAAAGAACGCACGATTAAAGTAAACGATGACGGTTATCTTTGTTGAACGCTCAGCTACGACTGTTGCAACCAGCAGAGCAGAAGCCAACTGTTCTGCAGCTGCCGCTGTCCAGCGAAAGCGCGCAGTACGTCGCTCCTCCTACTTCATGAGCCGATATTGGATATCAGTGTCTTTAAAAAAGATTAAGAATCTTTTTTAACCTCCATGTACCTTTCGTACAACGTAATGTGTGGTCTACAACGTCGCGAACAGTAAGTTACACACAGTCATACATTTTCAATTCAACATTGGTGAATCAGTTATGTATACTTGACTACTGGTGAGATTCATCGAGACCATGAGACACAATGATAAGGTAAGGCATTCGTTATGAAGCTAAGATGTTGTTATATCACAAAAACTTAGCCAGTGTCCGATTTGACATAGTTTCATTTAAATGTTTTTATAGTAACGGGACCGGACATGCCTGCGTTCCTTACAAAGCGTTCACTTTGCTTGTAAAATTAAATTGTGATGTGAACTATTTTACTATTCGTCGTACTGTCCACGTGTATTCTCATTAACAATGATGTTCATTTTTTCGTTGTGTAGCGAAATGATCATGTAGCAAATTATTTATTTTTTTTTTTTTCCAGCGAAGAATCACGAAATATGCAGAGTGCGGTTTCAGTCTACGTTCATATAACGAGTAACGAATACTTTGTAACACGTATGTGTCGCAAAAACCGAGCAAACTCAGTACAAAATTTAGTAGTTACTTTTACGGTCACGTCCTGGAGAGGTTAGGCGCGTTATTGACATCAGCAAGGGAGAATGTTGCGACGTAATCTTCTTCCTGCTATTTCGCTCAGTTACACCTGCATCCTGGTCCCACCACACCAGCAGCTGCCTTATGCCTGATTCGTTCGTTTTCATTAACTGAGGTCACTTAACGCAACTCCAGAAAACTGTCACAAAGCGATACGAAAACAATTCTATTAAATTTCATCTACTGGAGGCTGCTCTTCATGGACTGACTTCTGAGGTGTATCACATTGAAATAATAGTAAGTATAGCTTTTGGGAATCTATCAGTTTTACTATTGAATATATTCACTGACAGGATACACGGCTTATCTTGAGAAGTGTAGCACTAGAACAGGATTTAATTGTATGGTGAATTAACGTACATTTGGTAAATGGTCTACATAACTGACATTTGACACGTGAAACATGAGACTACAACTTTGAATGCGACTTCATTTGACATCCTGATGAGGCTTAAATGTTCTACAGAAAATTTCGAAAAATCTCTGAGTCATTAAGACAGAAAGTTATCACCTACTCAACATATCGTCAAACTATTTTATTAAACATTGTCATGATCTGGATATACATTCGCAGTCAATGACGTGTAGAGATGAGACTGCATGAGACAGAAATTCAGGCCAGGCGCAAGCCCACCGACGCAGCTCCAACTCCGACGATCACACATATTACAGTGGTTTACATAACCTTAACATCTGCAGATGAGGATAAGGAACTTGCAGATGCATGGGGAATAGGGTTTCTTTTATCCCCGTGCCCTGTATAGTGCCTATTTCATCTTCGTTGGTTCACGTCGTAGCACTCGACAAACAAATTGTCATCGAACACCTTGTGTGCGAAAGCACGGATGTGTTATTCAGTAAATAATTCATCCACTTGTAAGGCATCGCAGTTTCTAGATTATTGGAAGACATTAAAATTTTTTCCCATGCCGGGAATCGAACCCGGGCCTGCTGGGTGAAAGCCAGCTATCCTAGCCACTAGACCACATGGGATACATTATGTCAGGGTTACAATAATATATATATATATAGAAATATTTTTGAACGTACTTAATCCTGATAGTACGAATATTACGTGTTATTTATTTTTTTTGCTATAACTGTTTGAGTCTGACGTCAAACAATGCCGCTTGCGTCATTCCTTTGAAGAAACTTATTTGTTGCAGAACACATTCTGGAAAATTTCAACAAAGGAAAACATCCCTTGTTATAGCAACATCTTTGTATGAGCACATTTTTGTGCGTGTAAATTATTAAATTAAAAGATAACATCGTGTACATTGTGCAGACACCTCGAACAAGTTACGGATAGTTTTACCATCGTGTATTTTGTTTCTGAAAGGCAAGCATTTTCAAATTTCGTAAGAAGTTCGATATTTCACTCTACAGAAATTAAACATTTGAAATGTTTTATTGATGTTTTATTAGCTTTATTTTTAGTTTTATTTAATTTGTTGCAAACAAACGCTTCTGATTATTTGAACATAACATTTCCAGCACAATGGTGCTGTAGCCAGGAGATCACGAAGCGTGAAAGAAACGTTTCCCACGGTCCATTAATAACATCGAAGTCCTGTTCCGTGTTGAATAGTTGGAGACAGACTGTGGTTGGAACAGTAAGAAAATAATTTTGTTCTCATGTTTATTTTATTGCCTATTCTCCTCTGTTGACACATATTTCTGGAGCGAAACTGCAGTTGGCGGTGAACTGTGTGCCTATTGCATTGAAATTTTTATATCCCTTTTGCAAAAATGAGACGAAATGTGATGTGTGCGACACATACGTCAGTATTGGTAACAAAGGGGTGGGAGAGTAGTGAAAAATGCAGATAATTTGTTGTTTATTGTCAACATGTCAACTTGCTTCGTTGCTGCCAGAATAGAGCACAGCTGACGGCACACAACCAGTTCTATATTCTCGTTTGTAACTTTGATAACTTGTGAATTACAGTTTGTGTGTGATTCTGGTAGACTTCCATCTGCTGCTCACTTTAGACAATGTTGTTAACAGACATAACAACAGGCCATATTACAAACGACAGAAATTTTATCCTTTTTCGTCGACACATACCAATGCGACAGGGCTCCGTCTTGGGCCCCTTATTGTTCTTAATATATATTAACGACTTGCACTCTGTATTCATGAAGATGCAAAGTTAGTTCTTTTTGCTGATGATACAAGTATAGTAATAACACCCAAGAAGCAGGAATCAGCTGAGGAAATTGCAAATGATGTCTTTCAGAAAATTATTAAGTGGTTCTCTGCAAATGGACTCTCACTAAATTTTGAGAAAGCAGTTTATACAATTCTGTACAGTAAATGGTGTAACACCATTGATAAATATAGACTATGAACAGAAGTCTGTTGCTAAGGTAGAATACTCAAAATTTCTGGGTGTGCTCATTGATGAGAAATTGAATTGGAAGAAACACATCGATGATTTGCTGAAACGGTTCGGTTCATCTACTTATGCTATTAGGGTTATTGCAAATTTTGGTGATAGACATATCAGTAAATTAGCCTACTATGCCCATTTTCATTCACTGCTTTCATATGGCATCATATTTGGGGCAATTTGTCATTAAGAGAGAAAGTATTCATTGCACAAAAGCGTGTAATCAGAATAATAGCTACAGCCCTCCCAAGATCACCTTGCAGACATTTATTTACAGAACTCGGGATATTCACAGTACCTTTGCAATACATATATTCACATATGAAATTTGTCATTAATACCCCATGCCAATTCAAAAACAACAGCGAAGTGCATAGCTACAACACTAGAAGAAAGGATGATATTCACTATTCTGGATTAAATCTCACTTTGGCACAGAAAGGGGTGCATTATGCTCCCACAAAAATCTTTGGTCATTTGCCACATAGCATTAAAAATCTGACATAGCCAACCAACATTTAAAAGCAAATTAAAAGAATTTCTGAATGCCAACTGCTTCCACTCAATAGACGAATTCTTAGATATGAAGTAGTAACTGCAAAAAAATTAATTAATTAATTACTTTGTGTAAAGAAAACTTATGTTAAATTGACACGTTCCACATTACGAAAAGTCGTATTCATGATCTATGTAACAAGGATTAATGAATGTATGTATGTATGTAGTGTGGTTGAAAGGACACTTCTATTGATGCCAAGTGATACGCGCACAAACTTTGATACTAAAGGAGCAGTAAACGGGTAATGACAGACACTAACATAATGAGACGTGCGGTACGTCCCGAAAGCCGGAAGTAAATTCTAGTCTGTTCTTCACGATCAGGACAAACCAGCAGTATTATACTAGAACAATATTCACGTGTAAGGGAAATATGCAGCTAAAAAGCCTGAAATTTATCAGGAAACTTCCTCGTATGGTTTTAGGTATTACCCTGTTTATTTCCCAGCGTTTATCTCGTCATACGAAGTTTGGTATTTTAATGATTTGGCAAAAATATTTCATTTAATCATTTAGACTTGCTGCTCTTACATTTTCAGTGTTTGTAGTTCAAATTATTAGTTGCAAAGTCCGCCTGCTTTGGAAAACAGTTTTTTTACGTGACCCCAAATGTGTTTCAGCACCTCTGTGCCATCATCATCGGGTTTTCTTCATTCTAAACTGTCAACTGTGAGAGTAATTTAATTGATACGAAAATTAGGTCCAAGGACGGTTTTTATTTGTTTTTGTCATTCACTTAAGATCGGTCAGTTATGCAGGATCATTTGTACGTTATGGCAACTTGTCATCTGCAACGAAACGATGTTAATGTGAATGCGAGTTATCAAATCACTTCTCACGTAATCTTGTGTCTAGATGTTTCGCGCATATATTTGCTCAGATTTATGTTCTGCTTTGGTGGATCCTTTTTCTTTTGCGTTCTCATGAGTTACTGACAACCACACACAAATACTACACACATCTTGCGGAATTAAGATTTTAATGAACACTTTTCACTTCCTCAAAGCACAGTTTAAAGGTCGTTATTGTCTTCGCCGAATTTGAATTTTGCTTACTTTCAATCTCTTTCTCTTTGCTATTTCCTTATGTATATTGTCTTCTAAGGTCAGTTTATGGTATACTCTGTGGCTGGATTTTAATATTTTCATATCTGTTTCTACTGTAGTGCTGTTGTGGTTGTTGGTTATTACGTGGTCAAAAAAAAATGTGCCGTGAGAGCTGTTACTTTTTAGAGGTCTGATGTGTTGTATCTTGTTTCAAATTCCTGAATGAGGGTTTAAGTTTGTCTGATCGTTGAATTTATCTGGGGTGTTTTCTGTTCTCTGTGCCTCTTCTGCGCTCTGTTGTCTTTCAGCATCCTATTTAAAGTCCCTGGTCCCTGTTTCTAAAAATATGTTGCCTATTCTGTGAACAGTTTTGTTATTACATGTGAGTATGTGCCATTTAGTTTTCTGTGTGTATTGTTGGTCTGGTTTATATAAGTATTTAGCGCACTAATGTCCAACGGTCTATACAGAATAGACATACGCCAATGATGTGTCCGCGACTGCTTGAATATTCTGAGCACATCAGGTCAACAGCATCGACGCC
The DNA here is from genome assembly GCF_023898315.1 of Schistocerca nitens. Classification (NCBI taxonomy): domain Eukaryota; kingdom Metazoa; phylum Arthropoda; class Insecta; order Orthoptera; family Acrididae; genus Schistocerca; species Schistocerca nitens. The sequence continues at coordinate 565,554,712 of NC_064614.1, read as the reverse complement.
ATCTTACGTGCCGTTATAGTGCACAATCATTTCGGGTTTGTTCGTGGACTGGTCCACGATGTTTTCATGATGCATCAATTATACGAGTATGACGCTGTTTTTTTGTACGTAGCTGATAACCGTTGCTGCATTTGTGAATCCGAACATTGAAGATCCAACTGGACGATCCTTGTCGGAGAAAAATTCTTCAGCATTTTTCTTTTTGTTTTTCTTTGTCGTCTCTGCGACCGTAATATCTTTTGTTCGCATACTGCCGGTAAGTTCAATTCATGTGTACCAGTTGTCAGTCGTAATGCTGCAACTGATGTTCAAAATTGGCTGGCACAATCGTAGACAAAATTTTACTGGTTTATTCTCTTCATCCGTCAAACTGAGCCCATCAGTCTTTTTACCACAGCACAAATACATGTTTAGGACATAGTGCGTTTCAGAGTCTGCAAGAGACTGCATTTTTAGACCGTATTTATTCGGTCAGCTGGGAATGGATATTTTGAAGCACCAACGCCTACGGAAACCTACCAGCATCTCTTCAATTGTTCCATTAGCACAAACTGAGTAATTCGCTTGAGAATTCTTGTTGAATAACTTTATTATTTCTGTAGCGATACAGCTTGAGTCCGCTTTTTTCGGGCTTCTCTGTATCCAGGATTGTCGAAGCGGAGGCACATTAGAAGTACATAAAATCGCAAAGAAGACATGCTTAGCCGGAAAACGTCTCTTCCTGTTCCGCCTGTCTCAACGAGCGACACAACAGCTTCATGTTTCGATCTGAACACAGCAGAATACATCAACAGACCTAAGAAGCAGTCCAGTTCTTTTGGAGAGCATTCCCTCAGTTCTGTACGACCAGCAGATTCATATCTGAACTTCAAAGATTCTTTTTTTTATTTGTCCGGAAACACTATTTTGTCCTTCATATCACTGTCAAACAATAAATTAAATACTTCATTTGGATTATACATTCAACAAGATCTTGATCGTGATGTAGTAGGTGGCAATCTGATATTATGGCTTATAAAAAGAGTAATTCGTACTGGTGGTGCCTTAGCCCACCTGCACCGATTTCTCCCTTAAAAATTACCGGTGGAATGTGGTTGTCCACTCGTCAATTGTCATCAGAACTTTCGCAGTCAGGTATTTCAGAGCTTTTGTCATGTTCACTATCTATAACGACTTCCTCGTCAGTATCTGACAACTCACTGTCTGAACATGTTTCAGCACAACAAGCAGATAAGGAGTTTTCTTTATCATTCCTTTAGTTATGTATTTAAGTGAAAAAAGTACATTATTAGAGGTTTAGGACTCTTGCAAATTTTTTGTTACTTACGTGTGTTTTGTATAAAATATTTCGTAATAAATTGGTATTTATGGTTCACAGTTACTGTGAGTAAGTAACATATTGTGTGACATTAACACTCTCCTTTAATAGGAGTATACAGTCTATATTTATTGTAAATTATCTCTACTGTCGAACTTTAACCGTAACCTCAAAAACGTTTCAGAGTGGTACCAAAAATTAATCAAGTATTCTGTTGTAATAGATCTCATTTTTCGCCATAAAATGCTTAAATTGTAAGAGATAACTGATAATAGTTGTAGAATATTAACTCATCAACTAAAAGAGAATCAGAAAGTTTTGTATAAAGTTATTTGCTTACTATTCTGTGAAGTGTTGCACCAGGCATGAAGTCAGTGTTGAGTTTGCGGGGGTACACTCGGCCACGGGGTAGCCGGAGGAGTATTTGGTGGGTTCAGCCCCCCTCCCCTTCTCCCCCTCGAAATTTTCACAAAGCTAAAAAAAAGGGAGAAGTGATCTTACAATCGATTGCAATGTAGTATTTATTTCTAAATTATAGCATTTTGAATCCGCGGCTGTTGCCAGCGCGGCGTAGAGCGTGAGTGAAATATGTCAGCGATGAGGGCTGGCTATACTTCTGGCACCAAAGTGTGGACTAAGCCTCACTGGAGTGTGGTTAGTGTGGAGTTGTCCAGGCTGTGCTCTCCTGCACGTGGGCTACCCTAAAAGTGTCACAACTGCTGAGGCTATGCGCAGTGAGAAGGCATTTGATCACCTGGCAACACCTTAGAACTGCCGTCGTCATTGCGCTTCGTGGAAACTGTTGTTGTGATTAGCATGGTTAGTATTTTGTAATTTTTTTTGAGCAATATTATGTAGGAGAGAAGAAAGGCTAGCATGCACAATATAATGATATAATCTGTTTCTTCTACATTTATTTTCCTACATTTACATGATAAGTGCAATATCTGAGAGACGACCAGTTTGACGCCAAGTTGTGTAAGACAAGAATTGTAGAACATCAAAGTGGGTTTCCAAGAGGCCTGCGAAAGTGGCGAAAACCGTAGTTGGTAAGTAAATATCTCAATTTGTCAACTTCATAGAAATCGCATCAATCAAGATAACACACGGGTGTGCAAAACTTCGGGACTGAAGTAACTTTCGCATGATAAGTCATTGCCAAGTTACATAACGCCCTGAAACTTGGACCATACGTAGTGTAAGGTAATAAAATAAAAATAATTGTGACTGTTTCTTTACTATCGGTGTAATGTAATAGAATGAGTATGAGCCGTGACTTTTATAAAAAAAGAAACACACATTAATGCAATAACTCAGCATAGAAGAGAAGTAAATAATATAGGAATATTATTAACAGTGTAATATTTTGTTTAATTTAGCCCGGCGCGTATAAGCACTTAGTAAACTAGCTCAGTTCTCAGGGGGGTTACGGAATTGTAAATACTCATTTGTTTAACTATTAAAACACCACAGATATTCCTCAATGTGTGTGTAGTCGACGTCAAGTTAAAAGTCGTATGCTTATTGCACCAGAGAATATTTCACCAGTCCGTTCACTTTACAACAATAAATTCCGTAACTCAAAATCGTGATTTCGTTTTCATTCCCAATATAAGACGCCGTCCGGGGTGGCCGAGCGGTTCTAGGCGCTACAGTCTGGAACCGCGCGACCGCTACGGTCGCAGGTTCGAATCCTGCCTCGGGCATGGATGTGTCTCATGTCCTTAGGTTAGTTAGGTTTAAGTAGTTCTAAGTTCTAGGGGACTGATGACCTAAGATGTTAAGTCCCATGGTGCTCCGAGCCATTTGAACCATTTTGAGCCCAATATAACAAGCGCAGCTTTTGCAGATGAAATCTTATACCAGAACTAGAATCCTGTGACCAGGCCTTCCTGCCTGGGATGTTATCTCGCAACTTTGAGAAAATGTGAAAGTGAATCTTACTAAATTATTTGCAGCGAGCGCCAGGCTAGTAGAATCTGAAAGAAAGGTTTAGTTTTCTAACCGGCGGCACGTCTCGACGATGAGCTAAAATAAAGTTCTTAATTATTTTCTAAGACGGCGCCTAACAATGAAGAATTTCTGTTAAGGCCCATGTCTACTCTAGACAAGCAAGGTTTGGGATTACAAATGATTTCAACACGGACACAATTTTTAAGTCACAGACAGCTATTTTCAGTTTTGTTAATAACTTACTTTGGCTGATACAGCATGATGAGCCTTCGTTAAACGCTCCTTTCGGTTCGCGTCCAGATCATAAGCCAACAAGAAGGATAGTAATGACAAAAGAGGTCAGAGTTCAAACACAGAATCTCAATTCCATGGAATAGGCACACATTTTAGCATAATATATTGTTCCTTGGTAAAACTCGCAAGTTACTCATACAATACTTATCGTAAAGAACATGTAATCTATACCTTTCACATTCATGTCCACCTAGGAGAAACAGTACAGGAGGAAGAACTGCTACAGTGTAGTATAGTACAGTGTAGTATAGTACAGTACACTACAGTACAGGCGGTAACTGAAAGACATACGCGCCGCGCGGGGTTAGCCGAGCGGTCTTGGACGCTGCAGTCAAGGACTGTGCGGCTGGTCCCGGCGGAGGTTCGAGTCCTCCCTCGGGCATGGGTATGTGCGTTTGTCCTCAGGATAATTTAGGTTAAGTTTTGTGTAAGCTTAGGGACTGATGACCTTAGCAGTTAGGTCCCATAAGATTTCACACACATTTGAACAAAGACTTACGCATTGAGACGAACATAAACGACACTTTCATTCAAAGACAAATAAGTACACTGAAGTCACCACGATTCATGTTAGTCCCATGGGCGTTAAAAAAGGCGGGATATGTCTCTCAATAGGGTGAGAGATCAGCACATGGCATCTGCAACGTGTGTCCATGCTGGCCACAAACTTGGTAAAGATTTGTTGTGTTGAGGTATTCCACGTTCCCACCCAGTGCGGTTGAAAACAGCTGAACGGTCGTTGGTGCACGTGAACTTGCTTTAATACGTCTCCCCGACACACGCGCTCCATGAGATTTAAGCCAGAGGAATGAGGAGGCCAGTCCATTCGCCGAGGATCTGCTCTGTATCTACGTGTGTACTACTAACGAAGGACGTCTTGCAGCTGAAATAAAAGAATATGAACGACATTTGAAAGTCATCTTTAGATTTGAACTGTCTCCTTTCTTTTCCGGACAAATGATCACTCTAAGAAGTAATTTCAGTGACTCTGAATATCAGCTGCAACTTTATCCAAGAACAGTGTCTGTCTCCTCGTCATAACCGTCATGTCCTCTGGAATTACAGTAGCAGTTTCATCAAATGAGACGCGTTCCTCTTTTCATCTTTGCTTCTGGCCTCCTACCATATGTCAGACAAGACTGAAAAAGTTGTAATTCGAAAGCTTACCGTTGATTCCTTGTACTGATTTATTTTTCCAACGAATAACAAATCCTCAGAGATCTGTTAGAACAGCGATTTTTGTTTCGTCCCGGACTTTCGGAAGTACACATTATAAATTTTCAGTGTGTCTTAGAGTGCGAACTGTCGTTCATTTGCTTCCAAATGTTCACCAATGAAATTCACACAGGCAGATACCTCACCACCATTTGGTCGTTCAACTCTCCTGTGAATGGCGACACCAAATTTGAAAAACCTTTACGCTCGGTTGCGATGGTATCTATTTTCAGCAACACAAACATCTTCGGTGTGACCTGCTCGAAATTTAACTTGAGTATCCCAGTCGTTATTCCATTTTGTCACCATTTCCATAACAGATTTTGAAAACGTCTTTGTAACGTCACGACTTACATTAAAAAAATCGGTTTCTTCGCTTCGTTTTACATGTAATCCTGTGCCGCGTCTTTCCCACAAAATGAGCGGCTTCGTTTAAGACAAATTTTTGAACTGATGATCGATACACTTGGGACATAGGCCTATTTTCCTCTGTGCCAGTTCTAGCATAGTGATCCGTCTTTTTTCATGAACAACACTGGTGCAGTTCACCAAAATAACATGTTTATCATCCTTTCTCGTCTTAATCCCTCAATAATTGCCGGCCGCGGTGGTCTAGCGGCTCTAGGCGCTCAGTCCGGAGCCGCGTGACTGCTACGGTCGCAGGTTCGAATCCTGCCTCGGGCATGGATGTGTGTGATGTCCTTAGGTTAGTTAGGTTTAAGTAGTTCTAAGTTCTAGGGGACTGATGACCATAGACGTTAAGTCTCATAGTGCTCAGAGCCATTTGAACCCTCAATCATTGTTTGGCATTTCCCTTCACTCTGTCAGATCTACTTTCGCCACAAATGAAACATTCAGGCAGCGCGCTGAATTCCACTGACGAACCAAACAACGGTCAGCTGACGGTTGATGCTCCCTCCACAGACAAATTCAGCAGTGGTCAACAATATACCCGGCAGAAAGCACACGTTTTCGACAGCGGAGCAGAAAAATACACTGACTGTACTCATAAATAAACAAGAGAAAATATAGGGAAAGACCATAGAATAGAAGGTAAGAAACTGACGGTACGTTAACCACGCGATTTCCATAAATCTGATGAACGTCGTTATTTACAAACTAACTGGTTCTTTGAAATTTTCTTCGACTTTTTGAAAATATATTTTAATGCTCTACAATTTTTCTCCCAGAAATGTTTCGTCAAATTTACCAGTTCTTAGATATTGCACGTTTCATGGTGACGAAACAGATGTATATCGAAGCGTGAATAACTAGCGCTTTCTATTGCACTGCAACGAGGAACGCGTGGGAGTAGGAATACTTCGTGAAAGCTCATTACAGATACGTTCACACTCAAATGTGGTGTTTATTTGAAGTTAAATTAATCATGTTCTAACATTTACATTTAGTCATTGATTGCTAAGGTTAGCCGGGACCTAAAGCAGAACACCAACGGCACGACAATTTCCGACTTCACTAACTATCGCTCAGAGAAGGGGCGAAACTGACAAGCAAATTTTACAAGCTATAGTTGAAATCAGTAGGCCTATTGTTACACGCCCGGGGCTACAAATGAACAATGGGTGGGGTACCTTTAAACTGGTTGTCGTTTCTGCTTTTCTTGACCGTGCGCCCTGTCCACACCACGTACCTGATATCTCGCGGCGGTCGTACTGTTCTGCTCCACACTGCTGCTGGCTTGCCTGAAATTATCTATCGAAATACTCAAGCGAGTTAGGGGAGCCACTCGACGTCAAAACAACACTGTTCTACATCTGGTATGAACAACTATATTCTGAGACGATAAAAGAAAGTCGCAGGTTGCACTGTTTACATTCTAATTCAGAAGTGTTATCCCAATTAATGGATGATTAACAGTCCACAATAACACTCAGACGAGCGTGCGCGTAACCGTCGCGGCGCGGGTGATTGTTGATAATGCGGAACGCGATGACCAAACGCACGTTCTCACGCTCGCTACAAGACACTGGCACTTGACTGCACTTTTTTATGGTAACTAATTTTTACTGATTCACAACAGTTCATTCTGGGAGACCGAACACGGCGCGGATGATCGATGCTGTGCGACACGCAACGAGATGATACATAAATACTTTATTGATGGCACTGCTCGTTTTTAAATCGCTTCCTGACGCACTTTCCTCTGAATCATTTACTTATTTTATCACTTTACTGTAATAGCACTTGTTGCAACACTTAAAATTCCATACTGACAATGCCTCTCAAATGCAGAGCTACACACTACACAACACAACAGTTCCGTGTCCCGCGCTCGACTCTACAGACGCGGCTGCCCGCAAAGATACTCCACAACTAAGCCAGCGATATGACAATACGCTTACACTATGTGTCGGCAAAAGTCTGTAAACTTTTTGCAGTAGACGGCCATAGTTAGCTTTTGCGATCAAACTTTTTAGACAATATACTTAATTTAATTTCATATTTATTGCTATTAATAAGCACCACGTTTGAACATAAACGTTCCTATTCCGCGCTTTCACGATACCTAATCTTTGTCTGCCGCTTCCACCAGGGCAGTGAGTGAGCGGGTTGGTGTAGTTGCGTAATGCATTAGACTCGCATTCGGGACACCCGAGTTCAACCTCAGAGCGGCCATTCAGATTTGGGTTTTCTGTGGCTTCGCCGTTCACTCTAGGCCAATGCCGAGATGGTACCTTGAAATGGCCGCGCCGCTACCTTGAACTCCCGTATTTGAAAATCGGAGCAATACTCCGCCTCTAACGACCTTAGCTGTCGATGAGACCTAAAATAAACATACTTTCTTATTTCAACTATAGCAGACGTTCTATAGGCCAACGAAGTGGAAACAAAGTATGTGCTGTCATCACTGAGCAAGATGGATATTATTTTCCATGTACTTCTCCTCTCTTCATGGTGGTCACTGCGTGCTGCTACCCCGACTCATTAACTCGTTACTGTTTGAAAATGTACCACTTGTTGAAACGACATGGATTGCCAACACGTATGCGCGAATGTTCACTGCCATGTCTAAAGAACATTATCCGTCATACCGAAACACGTCACCACGGAGACACTATCGACAAAAGAATTTTACTGATTGATATCTGATTCATGATAAATGTAATAATTTACTAGTTACATGACGCATAGTAACTTAAAATTTTATATCTAAGTACACATACTGTATAGGGCCGTTTTGTGTTCTATTATAATTCCATTCCAGAAATCAAATTCTGGCTACGCCTATGCATTCGCAGATGCGTCCCCTTTAACTTTTTGAATCCCCAGAAGGGAGAAAGAGCTACATATTATTTATATTAAAAGGCAGATTCATCACCAATGTCCAACAGAACAAACACCACGCATGCATATATATAACCCTCCATGCACTCATAATTACATTGTTACTGAAAGCAGGTAATGATGTTCGTCTGTATCTGAGGCATTTACAAATGATATGTTGGTGTATGTTTCAGGTGTTCTCGTAGCCAATCTAACAACACTTTCGCAACACGATTAAAATGTCGACGTGTGCCCGCCTCGTTAGCCGTGTGGTTTAATGCACTGCTTTCCGGGCGGGAAGGCGTGCCAGTCCCCGGCACGAATCCGCCCGGTGGATTACTGTCGAGGTCCGAAGTGACGGCCACCTTGTGGATGGTTTTTAAGACGGTTTTCCATCTGCCTCGGCGAATGCGGTCTGGTTCCCCTCATTCCATCTCAGTTACACTATGTCGGCGAGTGCTGCACAAAGACTTTCTCCACGTACGCGTACACCATAATTACTCTACCACGCAAACATTGGGGTTACGCTCGTCTGGTGTGAGACGTTCCCGGGGCGTCCACTAGGGGCCGCACCGCATCATAACCCTGGGTTCGGTGTGGGGCGGCATTGGGGTGAGTGGACTGCTGTAGCCTGTTGTGGGGTTGTGAACCACTGAGGGCTACAACGGGGACAAAGCCTCTCCGTCGCGTCTGGGTCCCCAGTTCCATACAATACGATGTCGACATGTACAACATTATTGAAATACGTACCACATGTGAATGTTAAAATCCACGGAAATAAATAATACTCTTACGTGGTCAAATTTTTAAATGCATTTCTAGAAGGCATTGCTTTCATTGTCACGCAGTCATGTCGTTAGTTCACTTCAGTTTTGAAGAGGTGAAGGAGAAATGAGGAATTCTAGTAGGGTTTCGGAGTCGAAAATGGCAGAAGCGGAAATGAAATCACGTGTGCTGAAAGTGTACCGTTCACTTGTGGGCTTATTTTCATAAATAGTCTTGATTGTGATCTTTCTGACAGTTGAACAATGGAACCTAAAGAAGATTTCTGTAAAAATGGGTGATTGAAAGTAAAAACAAGAAACTGGAATGCAAAAGTTGTAAGGAAGATTTTTCACGGGGGGCAAAAAGAAGTTAACAAGGAAAGGATATTTCGCAACATTGGTCAATAATTTCAGCGTCCTGCTTTGGAGAAAGCAAAACATAGCAGATGACATCCCTCCAAAACAAAATCTTTGAACACAAAAGAAGTTCAGCCAACAAAACTAGTTTGAAAATATTGTATTCAGTAAGTGAAAAATCTTTCGCATCTGTTTGTATTAAAGCACTGGAGAATGACAAGGCAGTAATAACTAATGTTTTCAGAACTGTCTACAAAGTTGCCGAAAGGAGTGAAGTTAAATGGCCGAATCGAAATTTGATATTTAGAAATTAAATAGGGTGTACATGGGTCGTATTCTTCATTTCTGGTTCGCATGTACCAGCATATTAAGTCATACTGCTGCAGAATTTTAAACTATAATCAACGACAATATAATGGAATCACATAGCAAAATTTATTTGATGCTTGATGGCAGTTCAAAATCCAGCCAACTGCTTTCATTATTTATATTCGAACAATGCTACCTTATATGACAGAACTAACTAATATTTTCCTAGGTTTGATTGAAACAGAATGCACTACAGCGGAAAGTATATTCGTTGCTTTTGAGTCATCAGTCTTCTGACTGGTTTGATGCGGCCCGCCACGATTTCCCCTCCTGTGCCAGCCTCTTCGTCTCAGAGTAGCACTTGCAACCTACGTCCTCAGTTATTTAGTGGATTTATTCCTATCCCAGTCTTCCTCTACGATTTTTGCCCACTACAGCTCCCTCTAGTACCATGGAACACCTTCCCTCATGTCTTAACAGATGTCCATTCATCCTGTCCCTTCTACTTGTCAGTGTTTTCCGCATATTCCTTTCCTCTCCGATTCTGTTTAGAACCTCCTCATTCCTCACTTATCATTCCACCTAATTTTCAACATTCGTCTGTAGCACCACATCTCAAATGCTTCGATTCTCTTCTGTTCCGGTTTTCCCGTCCATGTTTCACTGCCAAATAATGCTGCCCTCCAAACGTACATTCTCAGGAATTTCTTCCTCAAATTAAGGCCTATGTTTGATACTAGGAGGCTTCTCTTGGCCAGGAATACTCCTTTTGCCAGTGCCATTCTGTTTTTGGTGTCCGTCGTGTTCCGTCCACCATTGGTTATTTTGCTGCCTTGGTAGCAAAATTCCTTAACTTCACCTACTTTGTGACCATAAATCCTGAAGTTAAGTTTCTCGCTGTTGACTTTTCTGCTTCTTTTCATTACTTTCGACTTTCTTCAGTTTCATCTCAGTCCATATTCTGTACTTATTAGCCTGTTCATACCATCCAGCAGATCCTGTAATTGTTCTTCACTTTCACTCAGGATAGCAACGTCATCAGCAACTCTTATCATTTATATCCTTTCACCTTGAATATTAATTCCACTCCTGAACCTTTCTTTTTTTTTCATTATTGCTTCTTGAACAATAGGGGCGAACGACTACATCCCTGTCTTACAACCTTTTTAATCTGAGCAATTCGTTCTTGGTCGTCCACTCTTATTATTCCCTCTTGGCTCTTGTACATATTGTGTATTACCTGTATCTCCCTATAGCTTAACCCTATTTCTCTCAGAATTTCGATCATCTTGCACCATTTGACATTGTTGAGCGCTTTTTCTACAAATCCTATGAATGTGTCTTGATTTTTCTGTACCCTTGCTTCCATCATCAACCGTAACGTCAGAATTGCCTCTCTGGTGCCTTTCCCTTTCCTAAAGTCAAACCGATCTTCATCTAACACATTCTCAATTTTCTTTTCATTCTTCTGTATATTAATCTTGTAAGCAACTTGGATGCACGAGTCTTAACCTGATTGTGCGACAATTCACACACTTGTCAGCTGTTGTAATCTTCGCAAAGTCAGATGGTATGTCGCCAAACTCATATATTCTACACACCAACGCGAATAGTCGTTTTGTTGCCACTTCCCCAACGATTTTAGAAATTCAGATGGAATGTTATCTATCACTTCTGCCTTATTCGATCTTGAGTTCTCCCAAGCTCTCTTAAATTCTAATACTGGATCCCCTACCTCTTCTAAATCCTCTCTTGTTTCTTCTTCTATCACGTCAGATAAATCTTCCTCCTCATAGGGGCCTCCAATGTACTCTTTCCACCTATCCGCTCTCTCCTCTGGATTTAACAGTGGAATTCCCGTTGAACATTTAATGTTACTACCACTGCTCTTAATTCACCGAAGGTTGTTTTTACTTTCCTATATGCTGAGTCAGTCCTTCTAACAATCATTTATTTTTCGATTTCTTCATATTTATCATTCAGCCATTTCGTTTTAGCTTCCCTTCACTTCCTATTTATTTCATTCCTCAGTAAATTGTATATCTGTATTCCTGAATTTCCCTGAACATTTTTGTACTTCCTTCTTTCATCGATCAACTGAATTATTTCTTCTGTTACCTAGGGTTCCTTCGCAGCTACCTTCTTTGTACCTATGTTCTTCTTTCCAACTTCTGTGACTGCCCTTTTTAGAGATGTAGTGCCTTTTGAGTTATTCCTTATTGCTGCATCTATAGCCTTAAAGAACTGCAAGCGTATCTCGTCATTCCTTAGTACTTCCGTATCCCACTTTTTTGCGTATTGATTCTTCCTGACTAAGCTCTTAAACTTCAGCCTACTCTTCAACACTACTATATTGTGATCGGAGTATATATCTGCTGCTGGGTACGCCTTACAATCCAATATATGATTTCGGAATCTCTGTCTGACCGTGGTATAATCTAACTGAAATCTCCCCGTATCACCAGGCTTTTTCTCGGTATACCTCCTCCTCTTGAGATTCTTGAACAGAGTATTCCCTATTACTAGCTGATATTTATTGCAGAGCTCAATTAATCTTTCTCCTCTCTCATTCCTTGGCGCAGGACCATATTCTCCTGTAACCCTTTCTTCTACTCCTTCCCATACAACTACATTCCAGTGCCCCATGACTATTAGATATTCATCTCCCTTTATGTACTATATTATCCTTTCAGTATCCTCATATACTTTCTCTGTCTCTTCATCTGCGGCTTACGACTTCGGCATGTATACCTGAACTTTAGTTGTCGGTGTTGGTTTGCTATCGATTTTGACGAGGACAACCCTATAACTGAACTGTTCACAGTAACACACTCTCTGCCCTACCTTCCTATTCATAACGAACCCTACTCCCGTTTTCCATTTTCTGCTGCTGTTGATATTACCCTGTAATCATCTGACCAGAAATCCTAGTCTTCTTTCCATTTCACTTCACTGACCCCTCTAGTATATCCAGATTGAGCCTTTGCATTTCTCTTTTCAGATTTTCTAGCTTCCCTACCACGTTCAAGCTTCTGACATTTCACGCCCCCGACTCTTAGAACGTTATCCTTTCGTTGGTTATTCGATCTTTTTCTCATGGTCACCTCCCCCTTGTCAGTCTTTTCTCGGAGATCCGCATGGGGGACTATTCCGGAATCTTTTTGCAAATGGAGAGATCATCATGACACTTTTTCAATTACAGGCCACATGTCCTGTGTATACACTTTGTGTGTCTTTAATGCAGTGGTTTCCACTGCCTTCCGCATCCTCATGCCGTCGATCATTGCTGATGTTTCGCCTTAAGGGCAGTTTCCCACCCCAAGGACATCAGAGTGACCTGAACCTATGTCCGCTCCTCCGCCCTCTTCCACAAGGCCGTTGGTAGAATGAGGGCAACTTCTTATTCCGGAAGTCTTCGGCCACTATTGCTGATTATTTATCAAAATTTAAGTAATGGCGTGTTTCTAACCCGGGACCGAGGACGTTTTGATTACTAATCAAAGACGCTAAGCCTTTTTTTTTCTTTCTTTTGCTTTTTGTTTGTTGTTGATCGTTGTGTTTGGTCGTTGCGGACGTCACATGAAAACCGTTCAAGTTCGTTGTTGATCCTTTCACTCAGTTTTTTTTATTACAGAAGCCAGCCAGCTCTCTGACCGAACACGCTGAGCTGCCGTGCCGGCTACCCCTAGACCACGGGTGCTTGAAGAATAATTTAAAGACGCGAAGTTGTCAAGCAGAGTTTCTGAGTGAAAATCTGATTTCTGTTGCCAGTCGTGGAGCTACAGTAATGCTGATGAAAAAGGAGGGTGCAGTTGCTGAAACTAGCTTTCCAAAAAATTTTAAGGTGGCGCTGTCTTAGCCATAACCTAGCGCTATCGGTTGGTGATCTCATACGAAAGGTTTTCCTTAAGAAATCAATCATTTTAAATCTTTCCTGGATAAGCTGTACGCTCTCTATCATCAGATGCCCAAAAATGCGACAGAACTAAGAGCCATCGAGAAGAACTTGAATCTCAAATTCTTAAAATTGGCCGATTTTGGGTACTCTGTGGCTTGCCTCTAGCTTCAGAAGTGTTTCAGAAGGTTTGGAGAAGTTATGAGGCGCCTGTGTCACATTTTGCTAGCACCAAGAGCGATTTAATTGTAGACAACGTGTATAGGAAAATGTATGAAAATCACCAGTAATGACTATATTTTGGATCTGGGTTTAATGTGCGATGTGCTACAGGAGTGTCTGACCTTGGCTTAGAACCGCAAGCCTATGGTATCACTCTTCATATTGCTACCAAAACAGTAAGAAAAGTCAGAGAGAAAGGCAGAGGTTCATATTATAATGAAGCACTCACAGAAAAGGAACAATTACAATTCAAGCGCAGTTCTCGTCAGAGATAAAATGAAAGATGTACAGCTAGGCCTAGTTCCATTGACTCAATGTCATTTTATGAAAGGTTGTGCAAGGGAATGGAAGATAGACGTTTATGTGACGAAGATATTTCTCCAAAGTACTGCATCCTTCGGACTGGCCTGACATTCCAGCAGTAACTTTTGGTGAGAAAGAAATCAAAAATCAAAGATTCAGATTTTCTGAAAGAAACGTGATCAGAGAGTTTCAGGAGTTCCTAGACGAAAAGAAATGATAAGCTTCTCTACTGCTTCTGATAAATACAATTCACTGCATACCAGTACCCACCGGGGAATAGCGGGCAAGTGCTAGTTTTGCAAGTTTCGCAGGAGAGCTTCAGTGAAGTCTGGAAGGTAGGAGACGAGGTACTGGCAGAAGTGAAGCTGTGAGGACGTTGCGTGAGTCGTGCTTGGGTGGCTCAGATGGTAGAGCACTTGCCCGAGAAAGGCAAAGGTCCCGAGTTTGAGTCTCTGTGCGGTACGCAGTTTTAATCTGCAGGAAGTTTCATATCAGCGCACACTCGGTTGCAGAGTGAAAATCTCATTCTGGAGTCTTTTTATTGTGCCTATGTGCGACACAACACATCCCCGATATGTTGATAGCAAAACTGAATCTTTTGCCATACAAGTATGTTAAAATTTCTTACAACAATAGTTTGCAAGCTTTAGATACTGGCAACAGGTCACTCAGAGCACCACTTAACTATTTTCCAGAAAATCAGCGCTGATTAATTGTTTACTGCTCTGTAAAATATTGCACCAAGTATAATGCAGCCCCACTATGGTTACTGTTTGTAACGCCGGAAATGCATATCATCCTATTTCCATCTATTGTACTCGTACTATAAATTTTTTTCCTTGTTTTGTTACCTCAAGATATGACATTTCTGTGTCTTTATATATTGTAATTGTTTTACTATTTGTATATATATTTATGCATTTATGTCGATGTATAATTGGTTGGCCGGCCGGAGTGGCCGTGCGGTTCTGGGCGCTACAGTCTGGAGCCGAGCGACCGCTACGGTCGCAGGTTCGAATCCTGCCAAGGGCATGGATGTGTGTGATGTCCTTAGGTTAGGTTTAATTAGTTGTAAGTTCTAGGCGACTGATGACCTCAGAAGTTAAGTCGCATAGTGCTCAGAGCCATTTGAACCATTTTAATTGGTTGTTTTGTAAACATTATTTGTATTTTTACGCTGGGTCTTGCCCAGGGAAAATTATGCTATCGGACGAATCCATCGATAGGTCGTGTGGAGAACCAAAGTGTTTAGGATCTTTGGTAGTGTTAACTCTGCCGCGTGGAGCGCGGGCAGAGCAGAGAGGGAGTCTGGCTGGAGGAGGGCAGTGGAGCAGGTGAGTTGTGTGACGCTCCCGCGAGTTGCCGCGCTTTCGGGGTTTGGCAGCATGTAATTGCGCTCGATTTGCTATGTTAGTTTCTGATACGGTGTCGCGGACGGGAAGCATTAGCTCGCGCACATCAAGAGCCCGTTTCGCCTGGTGACCGTGTCGAGAAGGAGGCGCGGCAACACCAGCTTCTGCAACAGCGACGGCCGACAATGAGTGACTGTCGCCACCTCCTCGATCGACGGCTTCAAACCTTCAATCAACCAGCAAGGAAGACTGGAAGCACGTAAAGTTTTAGAACTCTATGGCAGACCTCAGCTTTTAAAATTGTTGCATCACAAAATTACAGCAACTTAGCATGAACCTTTGTTGCTCATTGTCCCAATTGCATTACCAAGCAGGGTCCTTTCCTTTTCCGAAATGAACCCGAGTGTCGTTGAAATTCAGACGCCAGCGTTGAAGTAATATCATTCCATTTCACTGCTTTAATTTCAAAGTTCAGTTAATGTATTCATAGCAGGCTACAATATTTAGATTACACAAGCACAAATTAAGAGTGCGAGTTTTGTTAGCATATTTTAGCAGCTCAGCTTGGTACGTACTAAAAGTTACTATTGTTAATTGTCCAGAATCATTTAATTCAAGTTCAAAGTTAAATCTCTTATTTCTAAATTGCGTAGATTCTAAAAGCTTTTGAAATGATTGTTGAGGTAGCCCGAGACTAACCTTATTTTACTGAATTTCTTAGTGCTTCAGAAACAAATCTCACTATTAATTTCAGTCACTAAATTAACTTTCAGTTTTCCGGTTGTATTAATTCTTTTGCTAAATTAAGTCAGAGTGTAGCGAAATTTATTACTTCTGACAAACTTTCAGTTTTCACACTACACGTGTCAACCTTCAGTTGCCACGCTTCTAGTGCTAATTATATGTGCAATAACCTTCCTTTTTCAGTTACTATAGTAATTGTCCATAGGACTGGCGACCGTAATTTTCCCCAAATCTCAAATATCTAATTACCGCTAGTTAATTGTTAACCTAACGGCCGCACATTTACTTTCTTTATTAACTTTACCCCTTTTCAAAATTAATTTCCACCAGTTTCATTTGCATTTTTCCTTTCATTTAGATGTAACCCTTTCCTCCCTCTTTACCGACAAATTAGCCTTCGGTGACGATTGCTTTTCCCAAATTTCCATTAGGTACACGCGGTTTAATTTTTCACTGTCATTAAGGCCGATAAGTGAGGGGGAGGTTACATGTTATTAGGTAGGGAATGAGTTGGCCGCTACTTGTAAGCAGCTAGAAATCATCCTGAGTACTGTCAAACAATTGGAAGCTGCTGCGAATGAGTGGGTTGGGAGGGCTACCAGGAACTGTGTACGAGAGATACCAAAGATACCTAAAGAGCTGTTCTCTCCTGTGCACACTGTCTCCCCTACAGGAAATTTAAGCCCCATCGATATCTGTCATCTGGACTGTGAGCGGCAAGTCAATGCCGGGTCTAGGCGTCTGGTACAGGGTATACGCAGACCACAGAGGACTTACAGTGTTATACCAATATCTCCAACAAACAAGTTCGAGGTGGTGTCTTTCACTGAAACTGAGCCAGTGAGATTCACTTACCTGTTTTGGGGAAACCTGCTTTGTCCTGTGTCAACAAGAGGCAAACACAAAAGGGTACCAGTCTATTAATCGTTGGCAGTTCAAACGTGTCGTGAATAATGGCGTCCCTTAGGGAAATGGCAGCAAGAGGTGGGAAGGGTACACCATGTAAAATCAGTGTGTATGCCTGGAGGTCTCACTCAGCATGGCTATTCCGGTAGCCAGTGAGGAAACAGGGTGCAACCAACAACAGACTGTGCAGCAGGTTGCAACAAATGATGCCCATTGTCTGGAATACGATGTCATAATACTTGGATCATTCCAGCGACTAGCAGAGACGGTTGTGAATACCAGCCTTGCTCACTGAGTTATTACGAAGCTCACAATCTGCAGCACTGTCCCGATAACAGATCGTGGCCCCCTGGTTCTGAGTCTAATACAAGATTTGAACCAAAATCTCCGATGGTCCTGTAACAAGCTAGGCTGTGACTTCCTAGAGTTACGTCATATGGTCGAGACTTGAAGGGCTCCCAAAAAAGTCGGGTGCGCTCTACTCATCAGAGGCACCTATCCAAGTAGCTGTGCGTGGAGTGAACACAAAGTTTTTTTTTAAATTAGGCTACTCTCCATCCAATACAGAAAACGATAGCGTGGAAAACGCAGAAGCATCAGTGTAAGATCCAAGGAAATGTCTCCGGCAGATTCACTAGACTTTTTTTTTTTTTTGCTTTGAATGGTAATTCCTACCATCCCTTTGAATATTGATAATTCCTCTGGGGCACCTTGTATAGATCCTGTATGTCTCTCAGTGGTTCAATATAGGGTTTCATCAGAAAACCCAAACTCATGTAAAGAATCGAACTCCCACGTATGAAACTGCTTCAAACGTCTACTTACCTTAAAAGCCCTGAGCACATCTTCAGCTGTGAAACAAATCTCTTCTACTGCAAGCTCTTTGTTTTCCGTACTTGGGAGGAAGTAACGTAGACAAATACGAAAAAATTGTCTAGTAAACATGGGTTCTGGAATCCGTATCTTAAAAGCTGTGACCACTTGTTTACTAAAACAGATGTGTCCTACAGCAGCTAGGATGAACAAGTGCTCATACCTCTTAAGGTATGCACTTTAGAGCCCATGCTTACTGGACTACTTTTGTTGTTTTGGTCCTCTAATAGAAACCTAAGAGATGCAGTAGAAGGGATTTGTTTCACAGTATCGAAGCTTAAGAAGTGCTCACAGTTCTTAAGGTATGCATTTTAGAGCCCTGTTTAAAGGTCTTCTTTGTTTCAAATGATCGTTCCTGTCGTATGCATGAAATCACAGACCAATATTCCTAACATCGATTTGCTGCGGAATTCTGAGTTCCAGTACAATAAATTTCATTGAGCCTGAGAAGCTCATGTCCACGGACCAGCACGGATTTAGAAAGCATCATTCTTTCGAGACTCAACTTGCTCTTTCTCACATGAGATACTGCGAGCATTCGTCACGGTGCCCCACTGAAGACTGTTAACGCAGCATATGGAACAGGTTCCCAAATATGTTCGTGGCTCAAAGAAAATGAAATGAAATGAGCGTGTTGTTCATGTGGTCTTCAATCCTGAGACTGGTTTGATGCAGCTCTCCATGCTACTCTATCCTGTGCAAGCTCCTTCATCTCCCAGTACCTACTGCAACCTACATCCTTCTGAATCTGCTTAGTGTATTCATCTCTTGGTCTCCCTCTACGATTTTTACCCTGCACGCTGCCCTCCAATACTAAACTGGTGATCCCTTGATGCCTCAAAACATGTCCTACCATCCGATCCCTTCTTCTAGTCAAGCTGTGCCACAAACTTCTCTTCTCCCCAATCCTATTCATTACTTCCTCATTAGTTATGTGATCTACCTATCTAATCTTCAGCATTCTTCTGTAGCACCACATTTCGAAAGCTTCTATTCTCTTGTTGTCTAAGCTATTTATCGTCCACGTTTCACTTCCATACATGGCTACACTCCATACAAATACTTTCAGAAACGACTTCCTGACACTTAAATCAATACTCGATGTTAACAAATTTCTCTTCTTCAGAAACGCTTTCCCTGCCATTGTCAGTCTACATTTTATGTCCTCTCTACTTCGACCATCATCAGTTATTTTGCTCCCCAAATAGCAGAACTCCTTTACTACTTTAAGTGTGTCATTTCCTAATCTAATTCCCTCAGCATCACCCGAATTAATTCGACTACATTCCATTATCCTTGTTTTGATTTTGTTGATGTTCATCTTATATCCTCCTTTCGAGACACTGTCCATTCCGTCAACTGCTTTCCAAGTCCTTTGCTGTCTCTGACAGAATTACATCGGCGAACCTTCAAGTTTTTGTTTCTTCTCCGTGGATTTTAATACTTACTCCGAATTTTTCTTTTGCTTCCTTTACTGCTTGCTCAATATACAGATTGAACAACATCGGGGAGAGGCTACAACCCTGTCTCACTCCCTTCCCAACCACTGCTTTCCTTTGATGTCCCTCGACTCTTGTAACTGCCATCTGGTTTCTGTACAAATTGTAAATAGCTTTTCGCTCCCTGTATGTTACCCCTGCCACCTTCAGAATTTGAAAGAGAGTATTACAGTCAACATTTTCAATGGCATCGTTAACCGGGACGCCCCTAGCAGGGGAAGTTCGGCGTCCAAGTGCAAGTCTTATTTCAGTCGACGCCACATCGTGCGGCTTGCGCGCCGGTGATGAGGATGAAATGATGAGGACAACACATACCCAGTTCCCGAGCGGAGAAAATCTCCAACGCGTACGGGAATCGAACCCGGACCCGCTGCATCGGAGGCGAGCACGTTACCACCCAGCTAAGGAGGCAGACGTGGCTCAAAGACTTCTTAAGTAATAGAACCAGTAAGTCGTCCTCGTTGTCGAGTGTTCGTCAATGACCAGGGTATCATCAGGAATGTCCCAGGTGGTGGCACGTAAGTTTATTATCCACCTGATTGTAAATGCCCAGGAACTTCACACACGGAGCGCATAACGCCCTTTGATCTGTGCTAATGGTATCTCTCAGGGACTCCCAAGATGTAAGCTGTTCCCAGTGCAGGTGCTTCGTGAAAGAAAGCAGAAGAAGAAGCTCTTCACAATGGGGACAGCGGAGCAGCTTAACGTACACCTGCTATTGCGCTGTGGGAAGGAACGCTTCCCAGAGTGTGAGCTGCGGCGCCGGCACGTTGGAAACACGTGTGCGGCGGCTGTTCCGTGCCGAGGCTGGCCATTCCGAGGCAGCTGCCGCTTATTAGACGCGAGTCGAGGCTGCAGCGCCGTTTCCAGACAAGCCGCGGTGCATTTTTTTTGCGCAACCGGTTCGCACACGCCAACGGACGCGTCTTCTGTCGTCACACACGCGGTTCTCGGGAGCTGCAGCTTGTGACACACACGTCTTAAGGCCAGCCACACATTGGGACGCAGCTGACGAATGAAGAAATACTTCCCGACACGGTGTGTGCGCTTGTTGAGAGGCAGTTTAGTTTATCCATTGTCACGTAGTGTTCCCTTGTTGATCCAATGTGCAATCTTTCCTTGTGAAGGTATGGCTGATCTCATGAATCTTGGTCCAGCGTCGGATTCTGATGAGTAAAAGGACAAGCTTATATAATATAAAACTTCAAAAGGGGAACTTCCTGACAGATTAAAACTGTGTGCCGGACCGAGTCTCGAACTCGGGACCTTTGCCTTTCGCGGGCAAGTGCTCTGCCAACTGAGCTACCCAAGCACGACTCACGACCCGAACTGAGCTACCCAAGTCGTGCTTGGGTAGTTCAGTTGGTAGAGCACTTGCCCGCGAAAGGCAAAGGTCCCGAGTTCGAGTCTCGGTCCGGCACACAGTTTTAATCTGTCAGGAAGTTTCATATCAGCGCACACTCCGCTGCAGAGTGAAAATCTCATTCTGGACTTCAAAAGGGGATTGGGAAAGTAGATTCACGAACAAGAGAAATTTTCATGGCGAATTCGCGTTGGCATTATAGACATTTCACGAACTATTTTCTTCTGGACAGTAGTCAGTTCCTTTAGGTTCACAAGCTTGTGTGGAAATCTATAGTTTCTGAAGGATGTAATGTCCAAAAACCAATTGGAAGTGAGGAAAAACTCTGCGTTCTTAAGGTAAGTTTTACAGAAGTTTCTTACAATGTAAAGGCATAAACATGAGTTACTTCCCAAAATTAGAGAAATTGTTACTGTTCTTAAGCTTGTAAGATCTAGCAGCTGTACTTAAAGCCACGCCCACTGAATTCTGAAGTGTCAGAGCCGCATACGGTGGGTATGAAGCATTTGCTGTGTCGTTAATTCCGAGGTGGTTCGAGTTCCTGAACTGGAAGACTGAATTCTCTGAAGAGATGCCTCAGTTTGAGAAATCACTTCGAATATTTTACCCTAGATGACATGTTGTAGGTGGTTTGGTATCGTAACATGAAGAAATGATAGAGTTGGTCACTGGCAGATGTTGAGTCTTCAGTCTTTCTACGTTCAGTCGCTCTTTTCTTTGCCCTTTGTTCACGCTGCACAGTGGAACGTTGTATAAGCTTGGAAACCCCGAGTTTCTTCACTTTCTTTGGCTGTTCTTTACAACATCGGTGTTCGATTAATGAACAAGCGTCCATTTCTTCAGGACCCTCAGTTCGACACGTAACTTCCTCATAACTCTCAATGTTGCCAATACCTTCACCTTCATTGTCGTGTTTTGAGGCGGGGCCCCATGGCAGCACGTGAGGCGTTCCGTCAGTAAACTGTGTCCCTGACACTGTGCGACGAAGGCAGAAGCAGGCACTGTGCTGCCCTGCTCTGCGCCCCAATTTGCGCTGTAGTATTTACACCAGTGAATCACAAACGCCTGCCCTGCCCTTCCTTTCCCTGTCCATCAGCAGCATCCCAACGTGCGCCTGGCCTATAGAGCTTAACAACCAGATCTTCAGAGTTCTGGACGATTCACACTGCTCTTACCGCCTCTGCGCACAATTCCCTATCTTCATGGCAGAACTTACTTGCTTATGACCTGGGTAAGCACAGGTTGGTTGTAATTACACTTTCCCTACAAGTGATCGTAGAAGACAAACTTTGTGAAAACATTTGTAAGAATGTGCGAAAGCTAAATAACGAATAAACTGATCAAAGAAACACATTTAACTTGCATGTGACAGGGTAACATTTGTTAACTGTGCATCACGTTCACGTTCCACGTTACAAACATTGCTCGATGTGACGACCATCTGCATCCACAAGAACCTGGAAGATGTACGGATACCATTTCACAATTCATAGTTTTTTTCTATTTTTCAGCTGTCTGTCTATTAAAAAAAAAACTCATGACACTGAACTGCATTAACTGGATTTTATTAGTAGTACTGGTTTCGGCCTAAGCCATCATCTGGTACCTAACAACACAACATTCCAATTGGTAGAACAACATTAGGAGAACACAAATTGGCGCCTAGCAGTCACATGATAATATACTTACGAGAATCACTTACAACATTTCATTTACCATGATTATTGAAACACAAAGCACTGAATATTTTAATCCACATGAAACACGTAATAAAAAACTCGTTCATAGTATAAGTGCAGCACTTGTCCTATTCATATGAGATGACAGCAACAAATACAAAGTGCCTTGGCATCACAGCCCAGAGATCTCATTACGTTGAAGATATACCGATATGTACATTATTCCGTTAAAAATGTGACAAATAACGAAGGAAAGCTAAATCTTATCTACACTATCTTCACGTAGCATAGTATTTTTTTTTTTTGTTAAAACAATCAAGTCATCCCAAAGCACAGAAAAAGACAAAAGCATAAATCAAGGTCTCAGTTAGCCTGGTCACTATGTAAAGACTGAGAATCTGATATTGTATAAGGTATAGTATTACAGTATCATACAAATTATAGTATAGTCTAAAACAAAAACGAGGCATAAAATAAAAATGATTCAATAAGAATCATGTACGTAAAGTTAGTGTCAGAATAAGGTGAAATCTTTTAATTGTGTGGCTCATCCAAGTTATCACACATCGTGTCCATAAGCCTTTCCAGCTCTATAAGAATTGCTGATGATGTAGAAGACATAGAGAAGATTCATTATTCTGTTGACGTACAGTTAATGTACAAAGGGTGAAGAAGTGGGGTAATGGAATTGCTGAACCCATGGTAATTACATCAACAAACTGTAGTAAAAATCTATCTTGATAAGTAACCATTTGAGTCACTTGAATAGGTTATTTAACAATCTGAACTCACATACAGAAATTCCAAGAATAAAGCTCTACCTATATTAAAAACTGACAACAGATACATTCAAGTAAGAAGCATAATTTACCATATGTCAAACCAATTTTATTCATACTCTAAAATTTAATATGAATGGACTATTACAACTCACCGTAAAAACCAAAATCTGCAGGTGGATTACCTTCACAATGTGTTGACATAGTAAAAATTTATCTTGATGACTAACCATTTGAATAATCAATAATTTATATTTAGAACAATCTGCACACAAACACAGAAATTTCAAGAATAAAATTTTACCTATATTAAAAACTGATAACCTACACACTCATGTAAAAAGCATAACTTCATCAATGTCAATGCAATTTTATGCATACTCTGTGTATTAATAAAGTGACTATTTTGACTAACTGTAACAGCAAAAAATCTACCATGTGGATTACCTGACTATTTGTATAGTATAAAAATAGAATGAAGGAACAGAATCCTAATATATAAGTAATAACATACAACGGAAAGGCACGGTGGGTGAAGAACGAACAAAATTGGAAGTGCAAAAATCTTACCACAAATTCAAGAGTCACACAGCTATCAATTAATATCTATAAGGGTCATCCTAGAACCAAACTGACCTCACAGTTGTTTACTATGTGTTATCATACTGAAAATATTGTCCTGTCTCTCCCAACAAATTCATTCCAATGTCTTTACTGGTCCTATGCATCGATCAAAATGTACAAGATGGCTAAACATAATTCTCATCACTGGGTTGTGTATCATGCATCTTATTTCAAACAGAGAAATTACAAGAAAAAACTCTTCTTAGTGCATTAACAGATTAGTACATTATGTAAAAACAACATGTCAATAGACAGCTGAATATTTGTGTTCTTGCTCTGGATGTAAATGAGAGTTTTATACTTCAATTCACTATAACAGTAGAACTGCCAAGTTAACCTATCTGATATGATAGTGTAAGACCCTCAAATACCCTCAGCATCCATGGGCATCACTATACTTACACAATTATCACATAATAGCAAGAATAAAATGCTGTAAACCTAGCAGCATTTTTTAAAATTATTATACATGCACTGACACATTAGATAAAGGTAAGATGGGAGATAATGCAACAGAATTTAAAGTGGAAAAACCTTATCACAAAACCTAGAACCAAATGTATCCACTACTTAGTGTCTATAATGGTCTTATCAGAATTGAAATGACCTGATTGTATTTTTATAACTTCAGTGAAATTACTTAAACTCTTATTCTTCAAATCATTTTGCTCCTTGACAAGTTTTCTAAGTTTTTTATTGAATTGAAAAAAAAATTTCAATGTCCTTCAGCAAATTCATTCTAGTGCCTTTACTGGCCTTATGTAACAAAACCATCTCACCATTTATATTACCTATTAAATGCTTGTTTTTAAATGCACTCCTACAACTGAAGAATTCCTTGGATAAGAATGTTCTCTAAACCTGGTTTTAAGTTTTCTCCTTGTCTGACCAATATAAAAATGTCACATTGACCACACTTAATCTTATATATCCAGATTAGCCATATATGAATATTTTTATCAATATTATGCTGAATTTTCAAACCAATCTTACCCGTAATCTGAAAAGAAAATATGACTTTACTTTTCTTCAAAAAGTTGTTGGATTTTCTCTGACACCTTTCCATAATTTGGGAGAACTGCATATCTTGTTCTCTCATCATTTGTTTTGAGTAAAGTAATTTCATTTTTAACTGATTTATCTCTAGCTTTAATTTTCTTACTATATAAATTTTTTACGTATCTCTGGGTCAAATCTATTCTGTACTTTAATATACGTCATCAGTTCAGTTTCTACATTGTCCTCTGCCAAAGATAATCTTACAACTCTATTCAGCACTGAGTGGAAAACTGCATGCTTTTGGCTCATTGGGTGAGAAGAATCTTTATGTGCAATAATGTCAGTTGTTGGTTTCCTAAAAATGTTAAACAGGTGTCTACCTTCTTTTCTAGAAAGATCTTAAAATTTTTAGACAGATGACTTGAAATTCCACTCCTCGTGTATTGTTTGATATGAATTGCGTGGAACATCCAGTACTCCATGTTGCACCGGGCTATATCATAGAGAACTTAACAGTGTCATGTCACTGTCATCCAAGTGTGACCCATTCAAGTCCCCTCAACTATGTCTCTACACGAGCTGCTGATGTGGGATGCCTCTCCATCATATCATGTATTATATTGACTCAGTGTGGACTGCCAACAATCATGATACTCTGTGATCCATCTGATGAGTTTGAATTATTTATGGAACAGCTACGCATTATTCGAGAACGACATGCATAATTTTAAGTGGATATGTTAATTTAAATGTTCATGACAAATCTACTATACAGCTACATCAAGTCCCTTGTCATTTCATATAATCTAACTCCCCCTCATGCAATTTATAAGAACAGTTATGGTAATCAGCAGTGCAGTTATTGACAACATTTCTATAGATACATTGAGACTGCAAAAACCAACTCTCTAAATACTTGCAGTTAAACTATAACACTAGTGAATGAAAAAGGAATTAGAGGACTAATAAACCGAAACTGAATTGCATTAATACACTGGAAAGGCATAGACCAGTCATTTGGTGTCAGTCAAAAATGTAGTATATTCTACAAAGTGCAGTTTCCAAAAAAAGTGTTTCAAAAGAATTGCAATAAATAATAATTACCGGTTTTTTAATTCATTTTTTGCAAGTATTCGTGGTGATGCCGGGATCAACTGTCACTATTGCTAAACATAGCATTTCATTTTCAATAGCAGAACCTCCGACACCATGGTACTTTTAATACAGTGGTGGCCCAATTATTATAGTAAAGCTGCTTTAAACTAAATTTTTATTGAAACTTTAGGTAACTACATAACAGTGTATGTTTACAAGTGTTTTAATACTTTGTTTGCATTCCTTCAGCTTTTATTAACATCTCTATTTTTTAGGCATACTTTCTATTAGCTTTTTACAACTAATTTGAACATCTGGATAATAAAACCACATTTGTGTCAGAAATTCCGTCAAACCATCCATGTTCTTATTTTCTTCGTAACTACTGCCGACAGATTTTCGATTGGGTTCATGTCTGGGCTGTTACTAGGCTATGTAAGCACAGTAACACCATTTTCATCCAAAACCTTTCCCACACTCTTGGCCTTACAGCACGGTGCTGCATCACGCATGAAAACACTATCTTCACCGTTAAACCATTGCCTGAGGCAGAAGTCACTCTTTTAACACTGAGATATTGTTCTTGAGTCATAGAACCTTCAACAATATACAAATTTCCTGTACTCTTCCTTGAAAGGACACTCCAGACCAAAAATGAAGTGTGATGCTTGACGTATGGAGTACACAGTTTTGGAGAAACTCCTCCTATTCCCTTCTCCTCATATAATGGCTACTTCCTTCTGTGACACTGAACACTGATTCATCATTGAACCACATCTGGAAGTAAATATTATACCTTCCATTTCTACCAAACATTGCATTACCATAAGGATTTAGTGATACCCATAGGTAAATTTTGCTAGCCATGTCGATCATATCCACAAATTTTTCAAGAGCAACATCTGGGAATGAGGTATGTAATGAAATTTGTACTAATGCACAACTTTTTGTAAATACCTTTTTCCAGTCCTCAACAGTCCAGTGCAGTTGTCCCCAGTTTAACCATTTTAAGGCAATTCCTGGGATGATATTGGGCTTAGGACAGGGTCAACCGTACTGCCTGATCTGCGTTCCACAGAACTCTCCTTACAGTTCTAGCCGACACTAACTCCATAATCTTCTAACGCTGTAGAGAGTTGTATACTTGTAGCTTTACAATTGGAAATGACCATATTTTTCCATTTTGGCTTAATGATAGGTCTCAATTTTGGATTTCTTCCACATCTGCCTGTGCGTTGTCGACCAACAAATTTTTCAGACCGACGAGATGGCACAGTGGACTCGCATTCTGGAGGACGACGGCTCAAACCCGCGTCCGGCCAACCTGATTTAGGATCCAGGCAAATGCTGGGATTTGAAAGAGTATGAGCGACTTCCCTCCCCATCCTTCCCTAATTCGATGGGACAGATCACCTCGCTGTTTGGTCCCCCCCCCCCCCCCCCCAAATCAACCGAAAAATTTTTCGGATTTAAAATTTTTAATGTTACTCACTGTCTGTTATGAGATCCTGAGTCTGGAAGCAATTTGATGCTGTGTGCAGCGCCCTTCTGCCTAAAGTGTCCTAACAATGGCAACTGCAGTAGGTGAAATATCTTTCTTCCTACCAATAACCTCAAATTGCGTGACTCCAAAAGAACTGAAATAAACCACTCCCTTGGCTTCTGATCTATTACTTGGAATTAATTCCAAATAGTTTACTTAAATCCTTATACACTGTTTAAACAACTGATAATCACACAACACTCAAAAAATTCTCATTACATAATAAATGCAGGTCTGTGTACACACATCTGATTTTCAACTGCCAGTGTCTTGCTGTCATTGTATTAAGCCTTTGCAATTAAAAATTCTTTACAATTGCCCAACTTTACCTCTGAACACTTCAGATTTTATCTGACCTGATAGTGTAAAATGCATATTAAATACAAAATGTCAAAGCGAGTGTTATGCTACAGCTTTACCATAATAATTTGGCCGCCTCTGTACTGCTCGAGATCGCTTGAAAAATCACTTACGTGGGATGGGGTCGAGGAGAGCTACCAATTGCAACAACATCGCTAGCGAATCACGATGGATCGCTGCGAACCATCTCCCATGTGTGGGCCATTTGGCATCCGTAACCCGAAGGGGATTTGGGGTGGGGGGGGGGGGTTGCAAGAGGGAGCACTAGCACCCATTCGATTATGGAGTACATTATTTCTATTCATAAACTGAATGAATAACCATAAATTCTCTGCGATATAATATTTTTTTAGTGTCACCTATGAAATCTAGTTCTTATAATATGAAAACCTCGAAACTGACTCATTCATTTATAGCAAATTTGGCAATTTTAGTTTCTTGCCGCCGCCCCCACTCCAGTAAAGGTTGGTTGGTTTGGGGAAGGAGACCAGACAGCGTGGTCATCGGTCTCATCGGATTAGGGAAGGAAGTCGGCCGTGCCCTTTCAGAGGAACCATCCCGGCATTTGCCTGGAGTGATTTAGGGAAATCACGGAAAACCTAAATCAGGATGGCCGGACGCGGGATTGAACCGTCGTCCTCCCGAATGCGAGTCCAGTGTCTGACCACTGCGCCACCTCGCTCGGTCCCACTCCAGTAAAAATTCCTGCGGAAGCCCATGTGCGGGGCCCTTAAAATGTGAGATACAGAGAGTTTACAAAGGAAAATATTACGTTTCAGTGTTACGTAGACATTGCTAAATAACAAAAAATGAAAATAAAGTTTCTTTGTTACATGGAAATCGTTAAATTTGCCAAACAGTGAAAAATAAAATTGACCCTACTCATGTAATGTAGCATTTGCACAACAAATATTTAACTGAGGGGAAAATGGAAATAGTGATTGATCATTTAAACCTAAACTGGCATTCTGTGTCATGATTATTGATTTCATTTCCAGTGATCCCGTTTTTCTGCTTTCTATATTAGCGGATCAGTACTGAGGGATGGCGATATAGAACCCCCTTACAGGCACAGAGGGACGCAAAAACTGACCAGAAAAACACCCAAGAAAGAGAGGTTGTTTACAATTTAACCAAAGGAGGTGCGAGAATTCTGCCGCATCTCGTGTTCCTATCATCTGCCTACGAGAAGAAGCCTTACCCTCAGAGGTCCTATTCTGTGTATTTCTGCCATTTTGCCGATCGGTTCGATACGCGAGCGCACCGAACGGTCTTGTTTTTGAAGAAGAGCCCCAACATTATTCTGTATGCATTCCGGAAGCGACGCTGAATGGTCCTAGCGAACCGAAACGCTGTTATCAGATCTCCCCACGCCAACCGATCACAAGCAATCTGCCACAGATCCGCGCATGCGCACTGCAGCGCCTCAGCAGCACTAACTCGAAGCTGCTAGCAGCCGACATTTCACATCGACGTCTTGTTTTGGATTTTAAGTTTCGGAATACGAGTTACGAATGGAGTGTAGTACTACATTGTAGAAATACATCTATAGAAACACCCGAAAAATGGGTAATTTTCTGTTTTCCGTCGTTCCTTAGTTACTTCAAAATTCATGGAGGTTATGTTCTGTCAATGCAACTAATTGAAGGCAGTTTGTTTACTGCCATAAGCGTTTCGCTTCTTTTATTCGTGAAGATTGCCATACGCGTTTTGCTTCTTTTATTTGTGAAGGTGCTTCACATATAAAAGAAGCAGAACGTGTATGGCAATAAACAAACTGCCTTCAGTTAGTTTCGTAGATGAAACATATCTCCATAAACCCGTGAACCATGGATTTCTTTCCAAAGAATATTCTTAAAAATTTATTTCATTTACTGGCGATTCATCAAGAACATTAACACATTTAATCACACTACGTGAGCGTGGAAGTAGTTGCCAGGGAGTAACTGATGAAATCATACTCAAATTGCTTTAACAAATGGGAATTTTATTCCTATAAGGTTTTTTTTAAAAAAAAGAAAGATTTAAAATTATAATCAGAAAGCACCCTCTAAGTATCAAGTTACAATTTATTCAGAAGCAGAAAGAAACAAATTTTTGACTGTATGAGCTTTCGGGCTGACAACCTTGCTGCTCCCTTTTGACACGGCCGTAGTCACGACCGCTCACAACAACCTCTGCAACACACCAGATTACTTTAAACTAAAAGTTTTAACAATTCACACAAGCGCAAACTATACACCCCGTAGGAGGGATGGAAATGGTACAAAACACTAAAATTTAAATATTAACTTGGCACCGAAGGTGCAACTTGATTTTAACTTCTAAGAAAAGTCTTACGGTGGTAGGGTGGCAACTTTATATACTAAAATGACCATTTACATAAAAGCCCATGAAATGCAATGTTATATAAAATTATACAAAGTTGGCCAAAACGAGTTAACATGCTCTACAATACACATATACCGCCTCTCAAGATGATAGGCAAGATCAAAACATATTTCAGGAATTAGGCCGTTACACTCCAAGCAATAAATTCGTTAACACACCGAATCCGACAAACATGACAGAGGCAGCTCCGAACGACAGACATAGTAGCACTCCGACCGACAATCTGACCAATTTCCAACCGTCAGATCCAACTGCACAAACAACAGAGAATATCGGCCGATGTCGAGTAAACCAAGATACCTACACCTTCTAACTCGGCCTAACCAAGATCAAGGCATCAAACACCACTCAAGGCAAGTTTTAAAAGAATACAGAAAACACAAGTCACAACTGTCAAATCACTGCGGAAGAAGGCTGTGGGCTCTAGACAACAACACACACCACTTATTATGACACGCGTGAACGGCTGCGGAAACAACAATCCACAAATAACTAACAAATCGTAACAGCTGAGATTTGAAAAGAAGTAACTAATTACTCAACTTGAGGTCCTGCTTCGGAGGAAAGCGAAAAGTCGCTCTCGCAGCTAGCGCCTCCAAATGCAACAGCGCATGTCCACCGTCAAAAGCGCCGGCCTGGCTTTGAGCTGTGGAGACTACGTCGCTGCCCAGTTCCAACGAACCAACAAGGTCCAAACACATCCCGACTTGGAAAGTGGTGATCATCCTGAGGATCCAAGATGTCATCGACTAAGACGACCGGCCGAGCAAACGACCAACGGCAGCCCGCTTTCGCCGACAGCGGTCCCAGCGAATACTAACACCATACGGACCCGACTGTTGCTGGCTACCAACTCTTCCCGAGTGATACTGGGGTCAGTGCTCAGCATACCACATGTCGCCATCCGATGACCAGCCGACCGATCGACCAACGGCCTTCCGTCTGCGTCAACCATGGTCCCGGTGCGTACTTGCACCGTGCGGATCTGCCTGCGGCTGACTGTCAGCTCGTCCAACAGCGGAGTAACGACGAACCCGGCTCAGTCCGCAACCCAACAGCGACTGAGACTTAGAGCCGACTGACTAACATGCGAGTGTCTGCCTTCGGGCTGACTGTCGACTCAGTGCACCGACTCCCAGACTCACTCCAGACTGCCTCCCGGGCGAGCTTTTAGCGACCCGTAAATGCAGAAGGTATGTAGAAGGCGTAGTATACCGTTAGCAGAGCCTGTTCTGTTGATGGTGCGAATGTAGCGGTCTACTGCCTGTCGAATCTCTGGAACAGTTCTCAAGCGAATGCCACGAAGCGATTCCTTCATCTTCTGAATCAAACCAAAGTCACAAGGGCTTAAGCCCGGGCAGTATGGTGGATGGTACAGTACTTCCCAGTCCCATCGACCGAACAGAGCAGCCACAGCTTGCGCTGTATGCGCTCGTGCAATGTCGTGCAAAATGATGGGTGGGTTGCTCAGAAAGTGTCGCCGCTTCTTTCGCAAAGCTGGTCGCAGGTGATGCTCCAAAAACGAACAGTAATACTGTGGATTGACGGTCTGCCGTAGAGGAACGTAATGCGTAAGGATAACACACTCACAGTCGTACACGAGAATCACCATAACTTGCACCATACTGGGGCGCTGACGCACTTTCACTTTCGTGGCGACCCATAATGACGCCATTCGTTGGACTGGCGTTTCGGATTTGGCTCGCACGACGTGGCCCATGTCTCATCCAGTGTTACGATACGGCATAAGAAAGCCGCTCCTTCGCGCTCATAGCGCTCCAAGTGCGTCTGAGCAGCGTCGTAACGCATCCATTTCTGCATTTCCGTCAAGTCATGCGGAACCCATCGTGATGCAGTTCTTCGCAGTCCCAGGCGTTCCTTCAGGATGCGAAGCACAGTCGTATGCGCTAATCCGGTTTCGTAGGCGAGCTCACGAATCGTACGGCGTCGATCACTATCCACTAACGCGGCAACCGTATGCACGTCTTCTCCAGAGACGTTAGAACGACCTGCCCGATGCATGTCTACCACAGTTCCCCGACCTTCGTTGAACGCTTTTACCCAACGTGCCACTGTTCTGTACGGCAATGCAGATTCTCCTCAGGCCTCTTTAAGACCTTGATGACACTGTCGTGCTGTACGACGTCTGGCACATTCAATCTTGATCCAACTCCATTGTTCCCGTTTCGAAAAGGTGGTGACACCGTTACGTTAGACAGCTCGCTCACAAGTGACTGTGTTTGTCTCGATTGTGCGCACGCCGGTGACGTGGGGCGGACGAGTCCATTTTCTCGGAGGTAAGGTAGGTATGTCAACAACGTGTGCTATCAGCGACAATAGTAGATTCCATTGCACTGTGTCTCCACAGCAGTGTTGCCACTATTTAAGTTCCAACCTAAGTATTAGACAACTTACCATTTTCCTTTCGGTAACACAATGGCAGGACAAACTGACGATGACACATCGCACGTATATATAGCCGGCCGCGGTGGTCTCGCGGTTCTAGGCGCGCAGTCCGGAACCGTGCGACTGCTACGGTCGCAGGTTCGAATCCTGCCTCGGGCATGGATGTGTGTGATGTCCTTAGGTTAGTTAGGTTTAAGTAGTTCTAAGTTCTAGGGGACTGATGACCACAGCAGTTGAGTCCCATAGTGCTCAGAGCCATTTTTGGAACCATCACACGTATAGGGCACATTGAAGTGTACTTCACTAGTCTAATTGTTTCTCATTCTGTAAGGCTTGCTGCTTACGTGCTAGGCAGTTAGACGACGCGAAGCAGCTCTGTCTGTTGGGGAACGTATCAAGGATTGCACTGAATTACGATGAGGAATAATTTTATTTATTGTACGAGAAGTTCTATTTTTATATCATCTTCTGAGCCTTCTTTAGTAAAAGACTAGCCCCAGCAATTTAATTAGGAATAGTATGACCACCAATAGGAATTCAACCTTTTAATCCTGTAAAAATCACGCTACTTAATACAGCAGTTCTATTTGCTTCAGAAGCGACAGTAACTGTAACATTCAACTTAGGCATGTATCCACCTGCTGACGACAAGTGGAAGCAAATCAAACGTCAGCTTTTAAAAGCATATTCACGCTGTAGAAACCCCAGTCCGCCAAGCGAAAGAATCGGACTTAAAGCGTATGCTCGTAACAAGCACAGAATTCCGAGCTACTATTGACTGCGAAGCTAGAGGAGTGATTTATTATACTGGCGGGTGCATATACGAAATTTAAACGTAAAATATTTGGAAACATTTACTAGGGTACGTGATTAGATCGGAATTAAAATCAGTTTGGACGAATTATTTTGGAATGTTTTGGGTAGGCTCAGCTTTAGAGCCTTAATGGACGCTTCACCGCTGTCCATTTAGTATAACTAACAAACGACTTCTACAAAACAAGCAGCTATCGTCAACATTGTTTCTGTCGCAACCGAAAGCTTGGTTCAAACAGCTGCCGCCTACACAGCTCGCTCAGTTCAACAACTAAGTTTTTGGCTAAGCTGTTGTAGTAGCGCAAGGGTTGGCAAGCATGTGCTGAAGTAAGTATGCTATTTGATCGTGTATTTGATTGCTAAGTATGGAGCTACTGTATCATCATAGGGACCAGAAAGGAATCTGACTGGTATGCAGTATGTGCCTTTATTGATTTAAGCTGCTTCGCTACACCGAGGATATCTACTAAGTTACTCATGTTGTCAATTGTTCTAGGTTCGAATTGTGGATTATTTTCTTCGTCTTCTTTGGTGAAGGAGTTTCGGAAAACCGTGTTTAGTAACTGAGCTTTAGCTGCACGATCATGTTATACCACTATCATGTTATACCACTGTTATAGCGTAGTGAAGGTATTGCTTATGTCTTTTCCGCTGGTGTACTTTACACACGACGAGAATCTCTTTGGATTTGCTACCAGATTTCGAGACAGAGTTTCTTTGTGGAAACTATTGAAAGCATCTCAAATTGAAGTCCGCGCGCCGGCCAGAGTGGCCGTGCGGTTCTGGGCAGTACAGTCTGGAGCCGAGCGACCGCTACGGTCACAGGTTCGAATCCTGCCTCGGGCATGGGTGTGTGTGATGTCCTCAGGTTAGTTAGGTTTAATTAGTTCTAAGTTCTAGGCGACTGATGACCTCAGAAGTTAAGTCGCATAGTGCTCAGAGCCATTTGAACAATTTTTTGAAGTCCGTGCTAAATTTTAAGCTTCTGTAAAACTTCAACGATCTTAACGGTTTTGCTTTCTTTCAAATTTAGCATCCTTTTGTCGTTGCTACTGGAACAGAGATTTGACCTGTTTTATGTACCATGGGGTATCAATACCATCTCTTATTAGTTTATTTGGTATATATCTGTCAACTGCCGTCGATACTATTTCTTTGAATTTGGTCTACGCTTACATAGATTGAACGGAGTTGAGACTGCCTCTTAGGAGGGCGTCAAACGAATTTTTATGTTTTTTAAACAACTGTATTTTGCGTTTTTTGTGGCTTTTGACGTTACTGTATTTTGTCTAGCAAGAGGAAGAAGGAAAAAAGGGCTGTTGTGTAAATAAAAAAGAATTTCAGAAGAAGTTTTCTTTGGCTGATTGATAATGTTACCAGAGATGTAAGCCTTTGTGCCTATGTACACTGCTCATCTAAACTGAATCATGTAAACAAATGTATGCTCTGCTATATGTCATTGACTGCATTGCTCGCCGGCCGCTGTGGCCGAGCGGTTCTCGGCGCTTCAACCGGAACCGCGCTGCTTCTACGGTCGCATTGAGGAGAACGACAGGTCGAAAGAGTGTCTGGCATCCTTACTTAGGTTTTCTGTGATTTCTTTGAATCGCTTCAGGCAAATGACGGGATGCTTCCTTCGAAACGGCACGGCCGATTTCCTTCCCCATCCTTCCGTAATCGGAGCTTGTGTTCCGTCTCTAATGATCTCGTTGTCGACTGCACGTTAGACACTAATCTTCTCCCTGCCCTCATCCGGTTTTTCATCATAACAAATGGTGACCCGAAAATTTGTTTCTGTAAGTGCATAAGCCCCGGAATTCAGTTTTTAAATATATTTTATGAAATTCTGTAGTTTTTAGAAATTTCGCTCCAATAAACGGGAAACCGACACGATAAACCAATACATTTCAGCCGTATCCTCTAAACTCCATAGTCCCAGAGTAATCACGTATCAGTATTGATACACTGAAACTATTTTCAGCGTCACTGTGGCTGGAGAGTAGTATTTTTGTAACGGTTCCAGGTTGCAACTTGAGTGACGAAAACTGTCCGATTGTCGCGCCATTACCACGTCCATTGTCAGATAAGTCCAGCAGTTGATATTATGTCGGAACATGTTGCTTCTCGTATTAGTCGTGGTATTGCCACTAAGTTGCAGAACGCAATGTCGTGATAATTCAGTGACAGTTTTTGTAAGGAGCTTCGATCTGATTACGAAGCAGAGTGTTCGGTATGTAACTGTTTTATTAGTATCAGTCTTGGTTGGCGTTCTGACACAGTCGATCAAGTCAAGTCAAAGAAACATTTATAAATTTAGTGCACCGTGCTGTAGTAAAACTTCAAAATTATTTTGTGTAACCTCGGTCAAGCGAAGACACTTATATTCGAGCTTCTAAGATAATTATGTTGTCTAGTTCCATTGTTTTGAAATTTATAAAAAGGAAAAGATCCTTACAGAGATGGACAAAAGAGTGAATTCTAAACGTGTAACGCCTTCGTATCTCAATCTTTTGAAGGAGATAAATGAAAGCGAATGCTGGTTTAATTACCTACGACGAAGAGACATGCTTGTGCTGTTGCAGTATGTTACACTGTACGTGAAGAGAAATGACAATGTAATGAGAAAATCGATAAGCGTTTGCGAAAATATGACAACACTGACGTAGTTGACAACTGGCGTAAACTTTGTTCATCTAAAAATTTCAGCTGTGACATCACCTTCCTCGTTGAGCCATGTCAGTCACATATGAAAAAACCGAAGCACTGTCTGCACATCTGGTGTGGGTCAATTCAAGCGCCCAACGCAGATAGCAACACCGACAAATATTTCAGTCGGTGATTCATTCACGCGCATCGATTTGTCTGTGCAAACACTGTCTACACAGATAAGTGAGCGCAAATATAGGACCCTTTACTTATGTGTTAGGTGTATTATTGTTATTCTAGCACAAATGAAACTGACACACTAAGCATCGAAAATCCAATGTACAGTAGTTGCTATAAACAGCAAGACCCAGATTTTCTTTTACTTTCAATTCTTTCAGAAAGTTATTACAGTTTGTAATTTGCGATACCAGAGTTTTTCCCGGGGTATACATTGTTCAGTGCAACCGGGTGACGTCCTCGACAACCGCCGATATTTCAGCGGCTGTGCACTCTGTAATTTTCAGAGCAAAACTTAGGCAAGTAATCGCTGTGCTAGCGAATTTGAAACCTTGTTTTGCCGAGCAATTCCGGAAAGATTCTCTCACACACACAGTGAATACTATCGCCACAGAACAAGCAAAGATGATCGATGATCGTACAGATCAGAAGTTCGTTGCGTTATTGACCAACCGTGCACCGGGCGAGTGATAATGCTGTGTTAGCATCAGGACATACAACATTTATGTATTATGCAGGGAGCACCTCCAACAAAATTGGTTGTATTTTGCGGAAATACGATGTGAAATGTGTTTTCCGACCTCGACCTAAGATTATGGGCCTTTTAGGTTCCGTTAAGGATGATCTTGGTTTGTGTAAAGCGGATGTCTTATCGTATTCTTTGCAGTTGTGGCATGTCATATACCGCTCAGACTATCGGGACTGTGAAAGACCGGTGTACTGAGCGTAAGTGTCAGAAAATAGGTTAGTGCAGAAAATTGTCTTGGCGCCGATCATCCTATAGTACATAACACTAAGAGACTGGTATGCACATCCACCTGTTGTGATGGTCTTATTAAGGAAGCATTGAGTCTAAATTAGCAAGTAATCTTATAAACAGAGGTGGTCGTTTTAGCTTAAATTCTGCATGCAGTCTCTCTCGTCAGAAAACAGAGGGACAAAATTAATGCGA
This sequence comes from Schistocerca nitens, assembly GCF_023898315.1. NCBI lineage: Eukaryota > Metazoa > Arthropoda > Insecta > Orthoptera > Acrididae > Schistocerca > Schistocerca nitens. The sequence goes on along the minus strand of NC_064614.1, from coordinate 565,517,536 downwards.
CATCACCTGTTTTGTAATGCATACTATCGATAACTTCTGGCGTCGGTCTCGTGTGGTGTGGTGTGTGATCTTTCTGGAATTGCTATGCATTGCTTTCCAAACCGAGGTCTTAGATTCACTTGAAAAGCACTTCTCCAGTTTTGCCTTTAAAGTGACAGGGTGTGCAACTGTCGAAATGTCGGCGGTAGTCGACGACGTCACCCAGCTGCATTCACAAGTTATTTGTAAATTTGTAAATTGGTGGTAAGTTCCCATGGGACCAAACTGCTGAGGTCGTAGGTCCCTAGGCTTACACACTACTTGATCTAACTTAAACTAACTTACGCTAAGGACAACACACACACACACACACACACACACACACACACACACACACACACACACACACACACACACACACACGTGCGCGCGCCCGAGGGAGGGCTCTAACCTCCGCCGGAGGGTGGGGGGTGGGGTGAGGGGGATCCGCGAGAACCATGGCAAGGCGCCCCAAACCGCGCGCTTATACATTTTTCATCGATATTCACTGCCTGGCAAAAAAAAAAAAAGTGAAGTGCTCTGAGGGAGAGGAGGTAACGAAAGAAAACTTAGCAGGTTGACAGGGTAAATGATAATAGTATAGTGACTACAAACACGGGTCAAATTTACGAACAATTTGGCAGTACGAGCCATTATCGGTATACACTCTCCTTAACTGGGAACATGTACTGATTCGGTTGGGAAGGGTATCATAAAACCATCGTATCATCGCCTGAGGCAACTTCTCCTACAACTGTTGTAACATATCCTTGACATCTTGGATACTGACACTGGGATAGACTACACCATCACGCAGGCAGTTCATAGACACACGTACCCTGTGTGGACGAGCTTTGTACTCTTGAAAAATGGCACCATATGCTGGCGCAGGAGAGGCAACGCATGGCGACGCAGAGTGTCACTACTAACCGTGTCCTGAAGTCACAGCCGATTGCTCCCCACACCACGACGCCAGGAGTTACACAACTATGTCTCGCCAAGACATCCGGGATAGTGAAGAACGGCGATTGATCGCTGAACGGAATGAGACGCCATTCATTAACAGGCCACACTTCGAGTTCACGTCTCCACCCTAAACGCCACGCATGCGATGGTAATTCCCTAGACCGTCTGCTGCTAGTCTCCGGCGAAAGTTGCGGTATCACACAGAATGTTGCAGTTCTGGGTGTCAGGCGCAGATGTACAGGGGTACGATGTGGTCGGTGCACAATACGGCGACCCCCTCTTGTGGTCAGACGTGGCCGCCCGAAACCTTGACGAGTACGTATTCCCAGCTGTCCAACATCATCCCCCTGTCGCATCCGAATGCCCTGCAGATATGGATATTGCACGATTCGTCCAGCCGGGAAAATAGCAGCTCCGTGTTCTTCACACTGACGCTGTTCGCTCCCCTTATACCGCGACTCTCTCCATAGATTCGTCAGCCGCTTTTTCTCTGGCGTTTCGAGAGATACCTGCATCTCCTCTTTAGCAATATGCAGCTGGAGACAGCCCAAAAGAAATATTACTTATCACGTTTTTCATGTGCCGCTCAGTGTCAATCGAAAGCGTCGGTATGTTTCCCGTTACAAACAAAATGATTTTTAATGCGGAGTTTAACGTGTCCATTCTCTGGCCGCGCTGACTGCTACCGCTAAGCAGAGGTGATGCTCAGTCGCTGCTATAGAACTGGTTGTTCATCCTGTTTTACTGTCCGTGTTAGTGCGTTCCTGTACAATAAATCTCTCTCTAGACTGATCTGGGACCGCTTCATCGAATAGGCACGTAAAATTCTGCATTAAAAAATCATTTTGTTTGTTACGGGAAACAGACGATTTCCGTGGACAACGGACGTCACATGGGAGACATGATGACTGGATTGACTCCACCTACACATAGCAAAAGCGAAATTGCAGATATGTACCGTAAAAAAAAAGAAACACAGAAAAAGCGTCTGACGACTCTTTGGTGAGACCCCCCTGCGTAGCCTTTCAGATCTGATAACATCACTAAACACAAACAACACTAATGCTCTCCGGTGGTGGTTCTACCTGTCACAGAGAACTGTAACTCTAATCATTTACATAGCCGCCGATGGCGTGTACGAATTTTTATTGACATCCAACGATGTCTTCCCTTTTTTGTCAGGCAGTGTAGTTCATTTAAGTAATATTTTTCAATAACGCTTCATCTGATGAACACACTGACTGCCACAGTATACTTGGGTTACCGACCCCTTGAGGCCATTTACTTTTTTTCAATAGCCTGCTTTAGTTTGCTCCACGTAAACTTGGTAAGTGCAAATAAAGTGAAAATATGGCATTTTAGTACCTTTTTTAAAACTTTTTCTGTGAATTACATATGATTCACACGGCCCCAGAGTAAAGGTGCCAGGTGTGTCATTTGCTACGACACTAATAATTTTAGGTTTGTACTCCTGTCAGTTTTTCATTCCACAGCTTTATTTGTGTATAGTTCCATTATTGCTTTCCTGCATTGTTGCTAGTCTATTCAGCGTTGTTGCTCCGTAATATAGTGATATTGTGGCAGAAGAAAATGTCTCTTAGAAGTTATGAAGATGAACAAAGGCATGTACAGCAGCTTTTAGATGAAGTTATGGACATAAGTGATGAAGATTCTATGTCTTTATTTGGTGATAGCTCAGACGAATTTTTAGCAAAGGAGACCAGAAGCGAAACCGGAAGTTATGATGATGAAGTCACATCAGTGAAGGTAGGAAGAAGAGTTTTATGTCCACATTCAGTCAAAGAACCAGACTTCACAGCTGTAAAAAGCAGGCAACAAAGCACGTCTAACCGTGTTAGTGCCATAACTACTGTAGTTGATTCAGGTTCAACTGAAATTAAGTGTAATATCAGAAAGTTCTGAAGATGGTGACACTTAGAACAAATTCTAATGAGATTGTCTGGGGGCCAGTTACGTATAAAAATATGAAAACTTTACATTTATTCATTCCAGTTCTGGCGTAAATGCTCTGTTGGACTAACTCTCAAAAGCAAGACACCATATGATTTCTTCAAATATTTTGTAACTGATGAAATTTTAGAATATGTGACTCAACAAACTAATTTGTACATGGGAGCAGCCAGACGTAGGTGCACAGTGTACTACGAAAAAATGAAGAATGAATTTGGACGAGAGCAAGCTGTCAAGAAATGCAAACAAACTGCATGGAAATGTAAGACTTGTGACTCATTTTTGGGTAGTGTGTTTTTTCATAAAGCACAGTGCATACAACAAAGTGGAATGACCCCGATTTTTCAGTTTCATTGTTGTTGCAATTAGAGCCGAAGAATGTAAATAAAACTATATGTGACTTGCTTGCAATCTGCTGTGTAAGTAATATGTAAGTAATAAAAAGAAGAAAAGTCCAATACGACTGAGCCATGTGAGTTATATATAAATCACGAATTGAAATGTCAATAACTACTCTTGAGCTCTTGAAAACCGTAGGCCACGAACATGATTTGTTACTGGGGCCACAACCTACTATAACACCTAGTCACAGCACGCTCCTGTGAGTTACAATTGCACCACGGAGCTTTAAATGGAAAAATGTCCGTGAGTTGTATTTACTTCTCGTGAGTTGTATTGAACTCGCGTGGCAGTCAATGTGTTAAACTTGGTTACAAAATAATGAAAATGTAATAAATCGCTATACGAAAAAAAGCTGCAGAAACGTTTTGGGGGTGGAGGGGTGGGGGCAGCTTCGGCAGTTCTTCCAGAGGCGCACCGTCACCTCGGTACAGTTCTGCATAACAGTATGTAATACGTGACAAAATACGGTATGTGGGTGATTTTCTGTTAAACGGTGTTCCACAAAAATTGAATCTGTCTTTCCATGTCTCAAGTTTGTCTCATGTTCTGGTAGTCCAACTACCGAAGCTCTGCCTGACTGACCAACATATACTTTCCACAATGCTTACAACTGATTTTACTCCTGTGCTCGCCACTCTGTGCCGAAAGTTTCGTTTTATCTTTACCTTTAATAATAGTAGAGCTATGCTGTTACGATAAAAACCAAGTTTGTATTTGTGAGACTAACTTTTCTACAGGACTATCTGAACTTTTGCTAACATACTAGGATATTGCTCTAGTTTTTGTAACTACGGGCTCGTTACACACACACACACACACACACACACACACACACACACACACAAGCTATTGCAGGGGCAGAACAGGGATTTTCCGTATCCCAGACACGCTGACATCTGGATTACGAAGACAGATAGTGACAGATACTGTCTCATGACAATGGTACATTCATTATAATTATTACGAAACAGCATCCTGAAGGCCTACTGAAGTGTATAGAACGCATTAGACTGGTACATTGGAGTTTTCGTTAGCTTAACTCCAGGTCGCTTTTCAGAAATGGTTAGTAAAATTAGTTGAGGTATCATATTTCCCTAGTTCGAACTTGGTGCTTTCCGCAAGGTCATAGAAGAACGTACGTATTTCTTTGATACGGCATCAGCTCTTTCACAAATCCACTCCGTTTTCACGTCTTTCTCAAGAAGTTGATTTGAAGTATGTCTGATGTTCACTAGAGCATGAATTCCCCTACGTAAAGTAACCCTAAGCACGTTATACTGTTCTGCAGAAATCCTAACTAAAATTTTGTGCTCTAAAACGCCATGAAAGGCATAAAGTCATTGTCTTTTCAGACCGTACCCCACCTACTTCTCTTCTGACTTATAAAATCTGATCATCGTCCGGAAAAGAAATAATATTAACGTATTTTTATAGTTCAGACCATTAGAGCCACGTATCGGCTGCGCTACCAGGCCAGGGTTATACATGAAAATGTGGGAACGTCTCAAGACAACGGAAACATTTATTACAAAATTTTAATGCGTTACCTTAGCTATCTATCCGCTGGCATATGAAACGTTTTTATTTCCTACCTGTTTCCGTACAATGCGTCTCCGAAAGTAAGCCAAAATAGCAACTTACAGGCATCGAAACAAAGTAAACACAATAGAATGTGGACCTCAACAGCCGCTGCAACCAATAGTATTAGCAAGTAGAAGACCAACATCAGCGCTCCTGCTAGAGCGCCGTACCATGCTGCTATCTACCGCCAGATCCTAGAAACACTCAGTTTGGCGTAATAGACGCTGCGCCGCAATGTACGCCTCACACTACAGCCGCCGTTTTGCGATGCATTGGTCTATCGTGTCGCGAGATTTTTGATATCTTCTAATTTTCCGCAGATGACATCTCTAGAACACGAAAATTTCATTGCCAAATCGTTTCTTCGATTAGCCCAAATTGCAAGGAACGGCTCATCATTAAACGTGATTATACGCATAACAATAAAAAAAATTATTGTATGTACTTCATGTGTTTGCTTTTTTCCATCTAGAAAAAAAAACACATGTAGAGATAGCGTGAAAGTTTAAAACGCTCGTTGGTGTGTCCCAAAGGAAAAAAGGTTGAGAAACACGAGTCAACCATCGAAGGAAAATTAGGGGAAAAATTCGTGCAGTCACAAATTTTTGTATAGTGGTAGGACGAAGTGCCATGAACAAAATACTAAAAATTCTAACCGATGGGGTGTGGATCACTGGTGACGCTCTTGCTTAATAGCTGTTCCTCCCGTGCAGCGTTCACGTATGGTGTAAATTACAGGATGGATCCGAGTTCAGGGAGTAGATCTGGGTCATTAGCGCCCATACTGTTTCGGAATCATGTGAAATGATTAAATAAAGAGCCATATGCACAATACCACATTCAGATGCTAATAAATATAAATACATTATCTTGTTAAAAAAAAAAAAACAGCGTTAAAACAGTTTTCTAACAAACATGACTCGGTTCTTCTCTGGGAGATATCGATTAACCAACCATTCTCAGACACAGTAGAATGTTGTAGTTGTACCTAATAGTCTTGGTGGGAGTCCATATCTCATGTTCATGTTGTGGTATTCAGTCTGAAGACTGATTACAGAACTTTAAAACTTTCTGCACATTCATTGTTCTCAGAAATATGTCTTACGCCACTATCCAAACAAATTTTAGCCTCAGTTGCTTAATCAAAAATGCAAACAATCAAGCTGTGGCTCATCATAAGATTCATAAACTTATCGCAAAGCAAAACTTTAGTTACTTTGCATCTGCGGACTTCAAAATATTGTAAACCGTTGTAACTGTCAGGTTACCTTCCATTAGGAACGTGGCTGCACTCAGCGATTGTGGTACGACTTACAAATGATAGAGCACACCAATCACTCGCCCTTTATTTTCAGGTTTTATTCGACAAATCTAGATTTCGGCTAGTGCCTAGCCATTATCAATACACCATTTCATAGTACCAATGCATGTTCTAGTATGCCAGTCTCCTGTTGTCAGAGCTTCGGTCAGAGTTCGTTCAAGACTATCGTGTAATCAGTACGGTAGTCTTGAAAGAACTGTGACTCAAGCCCGAACGACAGGGGACTGGCATAGTACAACATGCCGAGCGGTTCTAGGCGCTTCAGTCTGGATTCGCAGATTCGAATCCTACCTCGGACATGGATGTGTGTGATGTCCTTAGGTTAGTTAGGTTCAAGTAGTTCTGAGTTCTAGGGGACTGATGACCTCAGATGTTAAGTCCCATAGCGCTCAGAGCCATTTGAACCATCTGAACTAGCCGAAATCTAGATTTATCGAATAAAACCGGAGAAGAAAAAGATGACTAATTGCTGTGTTCTATCATTTGTAAGGCATTTTAAACCGTCTGGCATACTCGAGTTCTAACAGCACGCTCGCTTCTGGCCTGCATTTTCGTCTGCTTAAGTCAAATTCACATTCTGTAACAAGGGATTCAGACCACATTTTGACACAACATAGTTCGTCATACCCTTGATATAATCCCTAAGTTATAACTTTTTTTGTAATTACTGAATCCGATTTTGCAGTGGCGGCTGGTGAGCATGTGCTAATGTGCTAAGCACACTGTAAATATTGCACCAAAAGTATGCCATATCTCTTAGAATGAGAGCAGGCAGTCGCACTAAAATGCTGCTATTTCTCTTCGAATGCATGCTGGTATGCAGATAACAAGGACGAAAACATTCTTTGTAGTTCTCTCCCTGCGATAAATAAAACCCAGTGTCGAGTGCTGAAATGATGGTCAGCCTCAATACATCAGCTCAGAAAGGGGCGCAGATGTCTGCTTTCGACTGTGCGTGCACTGATGTGACGTCATCCCTGCCGGCACTAACAAGGGAACCTCCCCATCGCACCCCCCTCAGATTTAGTTACAAGTTGCCACAGTGGATAGGCCTTGAAAAACTGAACACAGATCAATTGAGAAAACAGGAAGAAGTTGTGTGGAACTGTGAAAAAATAAGCAAAATATACAAACTGAGTAGTCCATGGGCCACATACGCAACATCATGGAGTACGCGAGCTCAGTAGCGCCGTGGTCCCGTGGTAGCGTGAGCAGCTGCAGAACGAGAGGTCCTTGGTTCAAGTCTTCCTTCGAGTGGAAATTTTACTTACTTTATTTTTGCATAGTTATTATCTGTCCGTTCGTTCATTGACGTCTCTGTTCACTGTAATAAGTTTAGTGTCTGTGTTTTGCGACCGCATCGCAAAACCGTGCGATTAGTAAGACGAAAGGACGTGCCTCTCCAATGGGAACCGAAAACATTTGATCGCAAGGTCATAGGTCAACCGATTCCTCCACAGGAAAACACATCTGATTATATTCTATACGACACTGGTGACGGCATGTGCGTCACATGACAGGAATATGTTGTCGACCTACCTAACTTGTACACTTGGCGAATGGGTAAAAAGATTCTTCTACTTTGCCCGATTTAGGTTTTCTTGTGGATGTGATAATCACTCCCAAAAAAGTGATGAAAACATAAGAGTTTGTCACATAAACTGAAAATAAAAAATTAAACTTTTCACTCGATGGAAGATTCGAACCAAGGACCTTTCGTTCCGCAGCTGCTCACGAGACCACAACGCTCCTGCGTTTCCAGTGTCCTTGATGTTGCCTATCTTCCCACGAACTACTCAGTTTGTATATTTTGCTTATTTTTTCACAGTTCCACACAACTTCTTCCTGTTTTCTCAATTGATCTGTGTTCAGTTTTTCAAGGCCTATCCACTGTACCAACTTATAACTAAATCTGAAGGGGGTGTGATGTGGAGGTTCCGTTGTAAGGGTGCTACGTTGCTCTCAGCATCAGTTCAGTATCTTTATTGAAAAGTGTGTGTAAAGTATTGTGCAAGCAACATGTCGGTTTCTGTAGAAGATCTACTAAAAAGACTCGTTTTCCAGTAAAAAAGTGAGAAGCCCTAAAAGAGGAAGCCCTATTCAAAATTTCAATCTAACAAGGGGAGGGCCTGGGACAGGGCCCACCAATTTGGCCCAAACAATGTGAGTAGAAGCAGGTAGATGATGCCCCTTTGAAGTTCCTGGAATATTTCGTCTGAACGGACAGCAGGAAAGGGTAAAATGCGGTCTAAAGATTTACGATTAGAGCACAAGGGAGTTTTGAGCAGTTGTTTATGTACTGATGCGGTCACACTATGGTCAAGTGCACAACTTAGCAAGTTGTTGGCCCGGGTTCGATCCTCGCCGTTACCATTTTTTTCATTTTATTTTATTCCTCACATTGTTAAAATATTAATTATAAACTTTAAATCAGGATGTTTCAAAAAGAATGATCTGATTTCAAAACCCCACATTTATTGTTGAGACAAACTACAAATGGCCGGCCGCGATGGTCTAGCGGTTCTGGCGCTGCAGTCCGGAACCGCGGGACTGCTACGGTCGCAGGTTCGAATCCTGCCTCGGGCATGGGTGTGTGTGATGTCCTTAGGTTAGTTAGGTTTAAGTAGTTCTAAGTTCTAGGGGACTTATGACCTAAGATGTTGAGTCCCATAGTGCTCAGAGCCATTTTGAACTACAAACATGGGACGGATTGCAAAATACTCACAAAATCATACAGATTTACAAACGCTCTATGTGTCTACCAGCAGCAGCAAGAACAACGATTAGACAATAGCTAAACTCGTCATAATCTTTAAACAAATGTGTCTGCCTTTGCAGAAGTTAATGGCGGGGTTATGTCTGGTGTACTTGGAGGCCAAGAATGCAGGGCAATGTCTCGGAGTCTTGTGGGCCCTATCAGGCATTGAGGATCTTCAAATTTTGCAGAACTGGCTTTTTCCACAACTTCAGGAGGACTCCGATGACGTCATTTTCCAACAGGGTGGAAATCCGCCACAACAACGTACATCAGTTTCTCAGTAACACACAGCCTCAGAGCTGGGTGGGGCGCATTCTTGGACTCCAAGATCGCCACAAATGACCCTATGCGTTTTTTTCTTGTGGGGTTTGTGAAGGAAGATGTGTTCATTTCCCCTTTACCTCGTGACATAGAAGAAGTCAAGAACAGAAAGTTGCCATAACTTCCGTAAAAGCAGAGACAATGTGTAAAGTATTTTAACTATCGTCTAGATGTTGTACGTAGCTACGATTACTACCTTTGTAAGTCAAAAGGCTGTAGGCGGTTGCAAAAAAAAAAAAAAAAAAACTTATATACGAGGAAATTTTGTATGAAAGTGTATGAAAAGAGTTGGCTCTGCGGCTGTGATGTCCACAATGCACTTCTTTGCTTTCTGTGTCTGTTATTTGGAAACAATAATGTGTGGTGTGCTGGGAGAGTGAAACATCTAGGACATGTTAATGGCTCAAATGGCTCTGAGCACTATGGGACTTAACTTCTGAGGTCATCAGTCCCCTGGAACTTAGAACTACTTAAACCTAACTAACCTAAGGACATCACACACATCCATGCCCGAGGCAGGATTCGAACCTGCGACCGTAGCGGTCGCGCGGTTCCAGACTGTAGCGCCTAGAACCGCTCGGCCACGGACGTGTTAATAGATCAATAAAGAAAACATAGGGGAAACCATAAACATATAAATAACATACTTGATCTTAGTGCGTTAGGTAAAGGTAATATCGCAACAATATTAAGTCGCGCCTATCGCGATGACATAGGGAAACACAATCTGTTTATTTTCGTAATGCACTGGTGTCCAAAATTAAAACAACAAACTGCTGTTTCCCCGTCCTGTGTCTAATCCACGATGTAACCATACTAACTGTCAACCAGATGTCCGAAAGGTAGTGCTCTGCGCGGAAAATCGCATTCCAATCAACGGGTAACCATGCCACCTATGAAACCGAGTGGGGTCTGTATGGTAGTCCCACATCCACAGTCGCTGTGCACAGAGTCACAGACATGGCACAGAGAAGATGCCTACCAGACTCTCTGCTGTGGAGGGCCATAGAAAGAAAGGAAGCAGGACAGTCGCAAACTGATTTGGCTCTGTGGCTTAATGTAAATCGTTCTGTTGTTTCTCGCATGTGGCGACAGTTCGTGGAGACTGATCCTGTATCCCGAAGACCAGGGCAGAGCCGACAACGCGTGACTTCAAAAGAGAGGACCGTTATTTGGCTGTAATGACACGACAGTACCTCCTTATTACTACACGACAACTTGCATGTGAGCTCGCAGCATTCACTGAACGTGTCGTATCGAGGCAAACGGAATGCAGAACGCTTTGGCAGAGTGACCTTTATTGTCGGAGACATGCTGTACATCTACTTCTGATGCGCCTTAACAGAAGTGAACGTATAGAGTGGAGTCATCAACATATCACCTGGACGGTCGAACAATCGGCCAATGTCGTTTTCACAGATGAGTCCCGATGCTCGATGGATTCGCGTCTGGATGGAACGTGGAACAAGATTTCGGGATCCAAACATTATGGCAAGAGACCGAGATCGAGGAGGATCCCTAATGTTGTGGGCAGGGATTATGTTTGCCACATGGATCCCTCTTAATGAACTTGTATGGGTGAATCGGCAAGGCTTAACTGCTGTCAAGTATCGTGCCGAGATCTTTGGACCTCAGCTGCGGTTGTTGTGGGGCGCTGTGGGCCCAGACGCCGTAGTGATTGGCGATAGCGCTCGAACTCACAGAGCACGGGTGTTTGATGTTTTCTTGGAAACGGAAGATATTGCACGCCTGACGTGGCCTACTCGACCTCCCGATTTGAATCCCATGGAGCATGTCTGGGATGCACTAGAGAGACGGCTTGCATCACGTCAGGTATCCACCAACCACTTTGCAAGACTGCGAGCAGCTCTGCAGAAAGAATGAGCGTTACTGCCTCAACTTGAGACTGATGACGTCACTCACACCTTGCCCCGTCGTTGTCAGGCCCGCATTGCTGCCAGAGGTGGTCACACCCCATACTTAACACATTAACCAGTTGTCGGAATGTATGTGCAAATCCGTTGTTAGAATAAAAGAAGAACATTTTTGTGCATGTTGCAGTTGTTTGCGATCTGTATTCGTTACATTATTTCTGCTTTACTATCACCTGTTTATACTGTTTTGTGGCAAAATAAACGCAACCTTGCAAAATTTCCTTTTGTTGCTTTAATTTTGGACATCAGCGTATTTCAGCAGGCGGTAAAATTTGGCACAAGTCACCACTAAGATTTTGTAAAATTTGCTACACAATATTTTCTCAACAGTGGAAAGTCAGATGAGGTCGCGTTACAAGTTTTTGTCACATCTTGCACACAGCTGAAGCTTGGCCGTATAGCTCGTTTACAAAATGTTCATCAATCCACCATAATGCTGAACGACATGAACGTACTATAGATCTCTATGTAATACGTGCTGCATTGTGTTTGGAATATTTTTTAGGGAAACGTTGGTACTATCACTAATCTTATACTGAAAATTACTTACGAGGGGGGGGGGGGGTGGACAAAAATATGAAACACCGAAAACACAACACATTACCATGCCTAATACGGTGTAGGAAACCCGCTGGCATACAAAACAGCTCTCAGTCTCCTCGGAATAGATAAATACAGTTCGTATATAGTTTCGAAGGGAATTTTACACTATTATCACCATTATCCTTTATCATTTAGCTACAATATAGCAGGTTAGCAACTGAAAGCAGTTAATTCCATAAATTATCTGGGAGAAGGCATTAGGAATGATTTAAAATGGAATGATCATATAAAGTTGTTCGTCGCTAAAGCAGATGCCAGACTGAGATTCATTGGAAGAATCCTAAGGAAATGCAATCCGAAAACAAAGGAAGTAGGTTACAGTACACTTGTTCGCCCACTGCTTGAATACTGCTCACCGGTGTGGGATCCGTACCAGATAGGGTTGATAGAAGAGATAGAGAAGATCCAACGGAGAGAAGCGCGCTTTGTTACAGGATCATTTGGTAATCGCGAAAGTGTTACGGAGATGATAGATAAACTCCAGTGGAAGACTCGGCAAGAGAGACGCTCAGTAGCTCGGTACGGGCTTTTGTTGAACTTTCGAGAACCTACCTTCACCGAGGAGCAAAGCAGTACATTGCTCCCTCCTACGTATATGTCGCGAAGAGACCATGAGGATAAAATCAGAGAGATTAGAGCCCACACAGAGGCATACCGACAATCTTTCTTTCCACGAACAATATGAGACTGGAATAGGAGGGAGAACCGATAGAGGTACTCAAAGTACCCTCCGCCACACACCGTCAGGTGGCTTGCGGAGTATGGATGTAGATGTAGATGAGAAACAGTGACAAATTCGGGAAGTGATGATGGAGATGAATAGCGATCACGTACCCTTCTGTCCAAAGTCTCAATGATACTGAGATCTGGTTACTGAGAAACTTCGTTCTCGCAAAACAACTCCTGGACACTGCAAGCTGTGTGGGCGGAACCCCTGTTGTATGGAACACAGCATCGCCATTGCAGAACACACAGTGTAGCGTGGAATGGACCTGATTACCCAAAATGATCACATAATCCTTGTCAGAAATGCAATCTCGCAGAGCAACTATGGGGCCCATGGAGTTCCACGATATGGCTGCCAGAATCATCACCGAATCCTCGTCATTTTTCGATCTTGGGGTGTGAACTCGGCCAGAAGTTGGGAACAGTGTGAAACAAGACTCATCCGACCAAATGACTTTCTTTCATTGCTCCATAGTCCAGGTTTTATGGCTTCGGCATCACGTTTTCCTGTTAGCGTTTGCATCACTGATGAGGTATTTTGGCGTTCTAGCTCGTCCAGAAATTTCCGCTCGTGGAACTCCGTACATGCTGTTGTGGTGCTGACACGGTTTGTGAGTGCGACATTCAGTCCTGCAGTGATTTAATCAGCTGCTCTCTTATTTTTTGTCACAACCCTCCTCAACGATCGCCTGTCTCGACCACTCGATACACTCATCCGCGTTGTGACGTAGCCGATGATATTTTCCCGCTTTTTTTTTTCTTTATTGATTTTTCAATTCCCCCCCCCCCCTCCGAAGGGGGCGGGCTGGCAGCAGCTTACTACGCTGCTCTACAGCCTACAGACTTTTGTTTAAAAAAGGAAGAAGAAAGAAACAAGGAAAAACAGGCGATAAAATGGTGATTTAAAGTGTAAAATGGCGTAAAAATGCGGAAAGTTAAAACAGAAAGCAAAAGGTGTTGGTAATGTTGATAAAATACACAGGAATCAGACAAGTAACATAGTAGACACACAATTAAAAAACATGGCGACAGTCTGGTTTCTGTTCGCAAGAGATAAAAAAAAAGCACACCCAGCGACAGTATGATGGCTGTTCGCTACACTTCCCAAAAGACACAACACGGAGCACGCACTGGAAAAACACACTGTAAAACACTGCACGAAAAAGGCGGCACAAAGATGGCACTCCCGATCCAAGGCAGATGGGGGGGGGACCTGGAGTAGGGGGAAAAACAAGGAGGGAGGAGAGGAAAAAACGAAAAGGGGGGGGGAACCAAGGCGGGAGAGGACTAATAAAGGGGGAGAAGGGCAGACGCGAGACGGAATGAGAGGAGGCAGAGGAGGGTATTGTAAAAGGACTCGGGGGAGAGAAGGGGGCAAAGAGAGGGGAGGTGGGGAAGAAAGAGGATGGAAGGGGGGGAGAGCGAGCCTGGAAAAAGGTCAGAGGAAAGGAGGGGGAGTGAGGTTCAGAGTTGATAGGAGGGATAAATGGAGGGAGAGAGGGCATCATCTGGGAGGGGGAGTTGATGGAAGCCACCTTGGGAAAGGAGATGTAGGGTGTAGAGATGGAGGGTAGGGGGGACACAACGGTGAAGACGTGGCAGGGGGCGGGGATCGGAGAGGAGAGGAGCAACCAGGGGGTGAGGGGTTCCCGCTTTCCCCACAAGCGGTTTACATCTTGGATGCGGTTCCACTTGAAACACCAATCACTTCGGCTAACTTGGTTACGAAAGCAGCCACCATACGAGCACCAACAATTTACCCACATTCGAAGTCACTTAGCTCCCCGACGTAATGCATTCACAGCTGTACAGAACACTGCTTTGACCACGATTGACACTTGAAACGTACTGAGTGCGTTGCACAGGTGTTGTTGTTGGTCAAATACGAGGGCGTTTGAAAAGTCAGTGCAAAGTCCGAGAGATGGCACCACCGGCGCGTGTCGACGTTATGCTTAGTTAGTAGCACCTTGTGGAAAGAGCGCACACCACGTTTCAGCCATATTGGTCTATTTCTTCATGTTTGGCATTCGTGTGAATCAAGGAAGTCGAGTGATTGTCAAAGAATGGACGAAAAAGTATTTCGTGTGGTGATTAAACATTGCTTTATGGAAGGCAAAACGACTCAGGAAACTAAAAAGAAGCTTGATAAACATTGCGGTGACTCTGCACCTTCGTTTACAACAGTTTATAAGTGGTTTCAAAATTTTCGGAGTGGCCATATGGACACAAGTGATACTGAACGTTCTGGACGCCCTGTGGAAGTTATGACTCCAGAAATCATTGATAAAATCTATGATATAGTGATGGATGACAGAAGAGTTAAGATGCGTGGGCATCTCGAATGAACGGGTACATAATATTTTACATAAACATTCGGACATCAGAAAGCTATCCGCAATATGGGTTCCGCGATTGCTCACACTTGACCAAAAACGGAATCATGTGAATTGTTGCGAGGATGGTTGCACTGTTCAGGAAGATACCGCAGGACTTTAAGCGTCGTTTCGTCACTGTGGATGAAACATGGATACATTACTATACTCCTGAGACCAAACAACAATCTAAACAATGGGAGAATCTGCACCAAAATAGTCGAAGACCATTCTTCGGCCAAAAAGGTTATGGCGACCTGAAAACCGAGCTGCAAGAAAAACGCCGGCGATTGGACCGCAAAAAAGTCCTTTTCCATCACGACAGTGCACCAGCACACACGTCAGCAATTGTGGTCGCAAAATTAATGGAAACAGAATTCCAAGTCGTTTCACATCCCCACTATTCTCCAGACTTAACTCCCTCGGACTACTATTTGTTCCCCAATTTGAAGAAATGGCTGGCAGGACAAAGATTGTATTAAAACGAGGAGGTGATTGCAGCAACTAAAAGCTAGTTAGCAGACTTGGACAATTCCTATTATTCAGAAGGGGTCAACAAATTAGAACACCATTGGACGAAGTGTGTAAGTCTAACAGGAGACTATGTCGAAAAATAAAAAAGGTTTACCCCAAACACGTAAGCAGTTTTTATTTTTGCACGGACTTTTGAAACGCCTCTGTTCAGCAGCGCAACACGCTGCTTGGCTAGCTTCTGTATTTATTCATATGCTCAAGCATGTATTTCTCGCGTTGTTTCCATATTTTTGTCCAACTAATGTACGTCGTAAGTGGTACGTATACAGGAGTCGGATCATGAAGCGAAGGTTGCAATCACTGGATGTCCTAGAACAGTTTTCAGAAAGCTTTGTGATGGTTTTCTGTATATATACGCCATCTCTGTTAATGTAAAAGAAACAGGAATGACTAAAATATAAGGCACCTGCTGGTTCGACGGAAGGAGGCGGTAGAAATGTGCAGAAAACCAGGAAGATAGCCATTCCTCTGTATTTAGCCTTTGCAGATGTCAACAACGCATCTACCGTCTTCATGTTCCTGCGCATTCATACTAATGACGCGCCACTGTGTTCCGAATGGGTCACAGTAATGGTTTTAACAATAAAGACCGGGGTCCTTAGAGCCGATATTATCAACTGTCGTACTAAGTCCTTCGTCAGATGTAGATAAAACAGACGCGTATGTAACTCACACACATATGGTCACTGTTCGATAATAAATACCAAGCAGTCTTCTAATGTGCCTGACTGCCATTCAACGCCTCCCCTGTGTGGCGAGTAGCGATTTATCCAATCTCATATCGTTGTATTCTATTCCCGATCTTCCGTAGTACCCATGGTGCATTACATTTCTGCCATGCAACTGCAGAAACGCCATTTCTTGGAATGATATGATTATTTTTGGAATGATATGATTATTTTTGGGATTACCCTCGTATAAATTGGTACATGAAACACAAGAAGCAGTCCAGGAGAGATGATTTTAGGTTAGGTTTAAAACTTGCTTTGCTGCCTGTCAGACATTTATGCTATTGAGCAAATGCTCAAGAATTTTTGGTTGCTGCGCGTTGACCTCCTTTCTTAGCCGCTAACAGCGTTAACAATGGGCAATGGAACTAATTTTTTTCCTCTAGTGTTATACAGATAGATATCACTGTTCCTCTGAAACTCTGATGGGTTATTCAAGACGAATACCGTTATCAAATATATGTACTGCGCAAGTGCTGTTAAAATGACTAACTCCTTGAAGGAGTACCTACATGAGGACTGCGGCTGAATACCGCATATTATTCTTACTGCTCGCTTTTGTGCAATGTTTTCTTCCTATGTGATGAGTTACCCCAGAAAATTATTCCATGAGACATTGTTAAGTGGAAATATGCAGTACATGTCATGAGAATGATTCGTTTGTTTCCGAGACCAGCAATTACACGAACAGCAAAAGTAGCGGAACTTAATTGTTTCTGAAGCTCAGTAAAATGCTTCTTCCAGATGCAGTTTTCATCGGTACGTACACCCAAAAAATTGGTGCATTCTGTTCAAGTTCTACGTGAATTTTTTGGTATGACTGTATTTCTTGTACAGAACTGAATGTAGTGTGTTATATCAAAATTTAGGGAGAATCTATTTTCAGGGAACCATTTAATAATTCATTGGGAAACATCATTAACAATCTCTTCTGTTTTCGAGTGGCATTTATTATAACACTACTATCGTCTGCGAAAAATACCAATTCTGATTGCTGAATGTTAAGTGAAAGGTCATTCACATATATAAGGAATAGGAGTAGACCCAAAATTGAACCCTGTGGAGCTTCCGTTGTGATTTCTTCCTAGCCTCTAGAATTTCCTACCCTTCCAGCATTGTTTGAATTATTCAGCACAACTTTCTGCATTCTGTTTGTAAAGCGTGATTCAAACTACCATCAGTTTTCAAAACCAGATAAATCACCATTATTGTCTGTGACAACTAACGCTGTATTGGTCATGTGGATGCACAACTTCCAAAGATATTTACTGCTTTACGTAAAGGAACGTTCTTCCAGATTTTCACAATTTCGGATATAGCTTTTTCTTATTCTTGAATAATTTACAAATTGTGGGGTGTCTGGTTTTGAAAGTAAAAGACTCAAACGTGAATAAGCTCCTAATGAAGTGGATCAAATGAATCACATCAAGGTAGCTAAGTGAGATAACGGGCTGCTTATACTAGGTGAACTGTTGAGGAGTGGGTGCGCAGCTTCGTGTATTCCGAACGCTGCACACGCGATGGATTTTCGCTTTTCGCGTGGTGTGTGAGCAGACGACCTTGCGGGCTGGTTGGCAGGCGAACGTGCACGTGCACGTTTTCCCGATACCAGGGCGTGTGCCGCCGCCACAGCCGCAGACAAAGCATGCGGCGCTATTCTGGCGCAGAGCAGCGAGCTCTTGGCACATCGACCGCCGCGCCTCCCCCAGCCGTGATCAATGCAAGGGTTGAGTGGGGGAGGGAGATAGGGGCGGGGGGGGGGGGGTAGGGGCAGGCGGCGCGCTGCCCCAGTGGACGTCGCGCGTTGGCGCTACTGACACATTTAACCCCGCGCGCTGCTTACGGTGCTGCAGGTGTTACAGAGAGCCGAATAACCAGCAGGACTGGTCTCAGAATTTCAGCTGAAGAAACAATATTCATGACAAATATGAAAAAAATGCAGAATATGTAGAAGCACAAACGGGTAAAATAGAACGAGGTAGGAAAACGAAAATAACTTGGAAAGAATACAGCAGAACGGACCAGAAAGAATTACAGTATTTGTAAGAGACAGTAAAATGTAAAGAGCATATGCTTGAACTGAAAAGATGTACTACGGAAAATGCAGCTCTATAAATGCAAAAGTAAAGCACTGTATCGCAGTGGTACGTAGGAGTGGGATGTGGCCCCTATAGTGTCGGGTATTTGGGCAGCTGGTAAGTCAGGATTAAGGACAGTTCCCACGATGGGACCTGGGGTGCTGTAGTGGAGACAAGTCGAACGGCGGACCAGCAGTAACACATCCCTGATTAAGGAAGTATTCTATTCATGAAGGTTACAGAGGCGTAATCTTAGCTGAGTAGAAGTCAGTGGCCTCTTTGATGCAGTTGACCATGGTCGCTGGAGCGTGTCGTGGCCGGCGGTTGTCCACCAGGAAGGTGGCGAGTGCTGGTGGCGGAGCGTGCTGGTGACACCGCAGCCGTAGAGAGCTCAGTTAAAGCAGCACGTCGTTGGCGATGGGCGACGGAAGGCACACCTCTGGCTGCTTGGCCGCTCCCGTAGCGGCAGCACTGAACACACCGGATCGGGCGGAACTTGCTCGCGGCTTCCGGCACGACGGCGCCCGCTCTGGACATTGGACAGGAATTACGAGATATGTAGGCCCGCGCTGGCCGGTAGACAGCGAAGGTGTAGCTGGCAGCTAGCTGGCCTAGGCACGAACCTGCAGTTCGCCAGTGAGGTGGCCGTCACCCAAGTCACCCAATGGTTCGCCCAATGGTGTAAAGGTTACAGTGGCTGCACACAGATTTAGCTCAGGCGTGGGCCTCCAACTATTGACAGTAAATTCTGGCTGTTTCATCTTGATCTGCGAGCGTTATCGGCTGACACTGGCTGCATTGCTGGGCATACTGTGCACTCCTACTGAACAAAGTCAGGACGCTGAAAATGAGGGTGTGATTTGAGTAATTTATACGTGAGCCCTTCCCCCATGAACCATGGACCTTGCCGTTGGTGGGGAGGCTTGCGTGCCTCAGCGATACAGATGGCCGTACCGTAGGTGCAACCACAACGGAGGGGTGTCTGTTGAGAGGCCAGACAAACATGTGGTTCCTGAAGACGCGCAGCAGCCTTTTCAGTAGTTGCAGGGGCAACAGTCTGGATGATTGACTGATCTGGCCTTGTAACATTAACCAAAACGGTCTTGCTGTGCTGGTACTGCGAACGGCTGAAAGCAAGGGGAAACTACAGCCGTAATTTTTCCCGAGGACATGCAGCTTTACTGTATGATTAAATGATGATGGCGTCCTCTTGGGTAAAATATTCCGGAGGTATAATAGTCCCGCATTCGGATCTCCGGTCGGGGACTACTCAAGAGGACGTCGTTATCAGGAGAAAGAAAACTGGCATTCTACAGATCGGAGCGTGGAATGTCAGATCCCTTAATCGGGCAGGTAGGTTAGAAAATTTAAAAAGGGAAATGGATAGGTTAAAGTTAGATATAGTGGGAATTAGTGAAGTTCGGTGGCAGGAGGAACAAGACTTTTGGTCAGGTGATTACAGGGTTATAAATACAAAATCAAATAGGGGTAATGCAGGAGTAGGTTTAATAATGAATAAAAAAATAGGAGTGCGGGTTAGCTACTACAAGCAGCATAGTGAACGCATTATTGTGGCCAAGATAGATACAAAGCCCATGCCTACTACAGTAGTGCAAGTTTATATGCCAACTAGCTCTGCAGATGATGAAGAAATTGATGAAATGTATGACGATATAAAAGAAATTATTCAGGTAGTGAAGGGAGACGAAAATTTAATAGTAATGGGTGACTGGAATTCGTCAGGAGGAAAAGGGAGAGAAGGAAACATAGTAGGTGAATATGGATTGGGGGGAAGAAATGAAAGAAGAAGCCGCCTTGTAGAATTTTGCACAGAGCATAACTTAATCATAGCTAACACTTGTTTCAAGAATCATAAAAGAAGGTTGTATACCTGGAAGAATCCTGGAGATACTAAAAGGTATCAGATAGATTATATAATGGTAAGACAGAGATTTAGGAACCAGGTTTTAAATTGGAAGACATTTCCAGGGGCAGATGTGGATTCTGACCACAATCTATTGGTTATGAACTGCAGATTGAAACTGAAGAAACTGCAAAAAGGTGGGAATTTAAGGAGATGGGACCTGGACAAACTGACTAAACCAGAGGTTGTAGAGAGTTTCAGGGAGAGCATAAGGGAACAATTGACAGGAATGGGGGAAAGAAATACAGTAGAAGAAGAATGGGTAGCTCTGAGGGATGAAGTAGTGAAGGCAGCAGAGGATCAAGTAGGTAAAAAGACGAAGGCTAATAGAAATCCTTGGGTAACAGAAGAAATATTGAATTTAATTGATGAAAGGAGAAAATATAAAAATGCAGTAAATGAAGCAGGCAAAAAGGAATACAAACGTCTCAAAAATGAGATCGACAGGAAGTGCAAAATGGCTAAGCAGGGATGGCTAGAGGATAAATGTAAGGATGTAGAGGCTTGTCTCACTAGGGGTAAGATAGATACTGCCTACAGGAAAATTAAAGAGATCTTTGGAGAGAAGAGAACCACTTGTATGAATATCAAGAGCTCAGATGGCAACCCAGTTCTACGCAAAGAAGGGAAGGCAGAAAGGTGGAAGGAGTATATAGAGGGTTTATACAAGGGCGATGTACTTGAGGACAATATTATGGAAATGGAAGAGGATGTAGATGAAGATGAAATGGGAGATAAGATACTGCGGGAAGAGTTTGACAGAGCACTGAAAGACCTGAGTCGAAACAAGGCCCCGGGAGTAGACAACATTCCATTAGAACTACTGATGGCCTTGGGAGAGCCAGTCATGAAAAAACTCTACCATCTGGTGAGCAAGATGTATGAGACAGGCGAAATACCCACAGACTTCAAGAAGAATATAATAATTCCAATCCCAAAGAAAGCAGGTGTTGACAGATGTGAAAATTACCGAACTATCAGTTGAATAAGTCACAGCTGCAAAATACTAACGCGAATTCTTTAGAGACGAATGGAAAAACTGGTAGAAGCGGACCTCGGGGAATATCAGTTTGGACTCCGTAGAAATGTTGCAACACGTGAGGCAATACTAACCTTACGACTTATCTTAGAAGAAAGATTAAGAAAAGGCAAACCTACGTTTCTAGCATTTGTAGACTTAGAGAAAGCTTTTGACAACGTTAACTGGAATACTCTCTTTCAAATTCTGAAGGTGGCAGGGGTAAAATACAAGGAGCGAAAGGCTATTTACAATTTGTACAGGACCGAGCGAGGTGGCGCAGTGGTTAGACACTGGACTCGCATTCGGGAGGACGACGGTTCAATCCCGCGTCCGGCCATCCTGATTTAGGTTTTCCGTGATTTCCCTAAATCACTTCAGGCAAATGCCGGGATGGTTCCTCTGAAAGGGCACGGCCGACTTCCTTCCCCATCCTTCCCTAATCCGATGAGACCGATGACCACGCTGTCTGGTCTCCTTCCTCAAAAAACCAACCAACCAACCAATTTGTACAGAAACCAGATGGCAGTTATAAGAGTCGAGGGGCATGAAAGGGAAGCAGTGGTTGGGAAAGGAGTGAGGGTTGTGGCCTCTCCCCTATGTTATTCAATCTGTATATTGAGCAAGCAGTAAAGGAAACAAAAGAAAAATTCGGAGTAGGAATTAAAATTCATGGAGAAGAAGTAAAAACTTTGAGGTTCGCCGATGACATTGTAATTCTGTCAGAGACAGCAAAGGACTTGGAAGAGCAGTTGAACGGAATGGACAGTGTCTTGAAAGGAGGATATAAGATGAACATCAACAAAAGCAAAACGAGGATAATGGAATGTAGTCAAATTAAATCGGGTGATGCTGAGGGGATTAGATTAGGAAATGAGACACTTAAAGTAGTAAAGGAGTTTTGCTATTTAGGGAGTAAAATAACTGATGATGGTTGAAGTAGAGAGGATATAAACTGTAGACTGGCAATGGCAAGGAAATCGTTTCTGAAGAAGAGAAATTTGTTAACATCGAGTATAGATTTAAGTGTCAGGAAGTCGTTTCTGAAAGTATTTGTATGGAGTGTGGCCATGTATGGAAGTGAACATGGACGATAAATAGTTTGGACAAGAAGAGAATAGAAGCGTTCGAAATGTGGTGCTACAGAAGAATGCTGAAGATAAGGTGGGTAGATCACGTAACTAATGAGGAGGTATTGAATAGGATTGGGGAGAAGAGAAGTTTGTGGCACAACTTGACTAGAAGAAGGGATCGGTTGGTAGGACATGTTTTGAGGCATCAAGGGATCACAAATTTAGCATTGGAGGGCAGCGTGGAGGGTAAAAATCGTAAAGGGAGACCAAGAGATCAATACACTAAGCAGATTCAGAAGGATGTAGGTTGCAGTAGGAACTGGTAGATGAAGAAGCTTGCACAGGATAGAGTAGCATGGAGAGCTGCATCAAACCAGTCTCAGGACTGAAGACCACAACAACAACAACATACGTGAGCCGGGCTGGCTAGCGTTTCTCCAAATGCAGCACCTAACCTGGGAATCGTAACTGGACGGAGCGGCAATGCGTCATCATTGAGCAATTACACCTTCTTTTGCGCCAATTTTCCTGTCTGCTCATCTCCTTCAGAAGCCCTGCTGGAGCTGTACGGTGTCGTAACTTTGGCTTTCATACTTGCTGCCTGGTGTATTCTGCAGTGTTGCCATATTGGATAAGTGTTACTGCGTTGTGAATACACTCTCTTGCTCTACAGCGCCGCCGGCCGAAGTGGCCGTGCGGTTAAAGGCGCTGCAGTCTGGAACCGCAAGACCGCTCCGGTCGCAGGTTCGAATCCTGCCTCAGGCATGGATGTTTGTGATGTCCTTAGGTTAGTTAGGTTTAACTAGTTCTAAGTTCTAAGGGACTAATGACCTCAGCAGTTGAGTCCCATAGTGCTCAGAGCCATTTGAACCATCTAAAGCGCCTGGTCATCGGACTGATGGACATTTCTTCCCCTGAATAAGATTTTCACTCTGCAGCGGAGTGTGCGCTGATATGAAACTTCCTGGCGGATTAAAACTGTGTGCCGGACCGCGACTCGAACTCGGGACCTTTGCCTTTCGCGGGCAAGTGCTCTACCATCTGAGCTACCCAAGCACGACTTACGCCCCGTCCTCACAGCTTTACTTCTGCCAGTACCTCGTCTCCTACCTTCCAAACTTTACAGAAGCTCTCCTGCGAACCTTCTGTAAAGTTTGGAAGATAGGAGACGAGGTACTGGCAGAAGTAAAGCTGTGAGGACGGGGCGTGAGTCGTGCTTGGGTAGCTCAGATGGTAGAGCACTTGCCCGTGAAAGGCAAACGTCCCGAGTTCGAGTCTCGGTCCGGCACACAGTTTTAATCTGCCAGAAAGTTTCGTTTCTTCCCCTGTCACATCATTTTGCGCATCCGTGGCCCACGGAAAATACGGGCTCCACGATGAACCTATACAGCACACTAGTTGCCTGCTCGACATCACGAACGCTCGGGTACGTCCGCAACCAGGCGGAAAATCAGTGTGTCAATGAAAGTCCTAAAGTCCTTAACGTCACTTTGGACTATCGAGAGCATGAGTATGTTTAAATGCGTGGCTTCGCAGTATTAAACTGGTATAAAGTAATGGCTCTCATCGCTCTAGAGTGGTCGCTGCAACTCATATGAAAGACCTGTAGTGTCGTGTGCTGTGACGCGCCCCACAGAACCCGTGTATGTCCTTGGCCCTAGTAGTTTATGGGCCTCGGCGAAGCCGTGCTGTGTTAAAATGTATATGATGCTTAACAACGAACTGGACGAAATGGAGGTACTTAAAATACGTCGCATTAAAAAAGTAATGGCTGCAGTACAAATTACAAATGGCTGGAAAATGAGAAATAATGAGCAGATCAACCAGAGCATACGGCACATATAACAAGCACTGTTAAAGTGAAAATTAGACTTCTTTAGACACCTATACCAAATAAATGAGAACTGGCTACTAAAATAAATACTCCCCCATTTCTGGAAAAAGAAGTCAACAATAGCTTGAATTAAAGAAATAATGAAACAGTTATTAGAAATCATATCAAACAATCTGACATAATGGAGAGAGACTGTAATTTAGAAGTCTTTCAAGGCAGAAAAAAGAAGAAATCACGACTAACATGTACAGAAGACACGCATGGGGAGAAAATGAATGGGGGCTGCAAAAATCGAAGAAACAAACAAAGAAGAGCAAGTTGCTTTGTCTTATTTAGTAAAAAAGTAAAAATGGAGCTGATGTCGAAAGCGCACGAAAGAATGTCTTTCACGATAAATGCCAATACTGTTATTCTCTCAACTGAACTGATTTTTGTTTCACGTAAGTTTCGCAATGAACATAGTTAAGTGTGACTTCGTCTTTGAGAATGAGCATATACTCTGAAAGCACTGCTCATGCGAAACTAACTCGTGATCGTCGCACCATGATATTCGACAAATGGTAACCAGTTCCATTCGTGGCTACAGTCTTTCGAAAAGTTTTCGATTCGCCATTACCATACCGATGTCTTGAATTAAGTTCTTACAAGATAGCTAGCAAGTTATGAGACTGGACTGTGACATTTTTACAGGTTGAGCGCTGCAAGTTAGCCCCTATGGAAAATAACTGTCGCACACAAACTGCAGCTGTTTGATATTTAAAATGTTCACCAACACGCAGTTAGTCGGATGGTTGTAATGCTTTGGATTATCAGTGTAAATTTTCCTGGCACGTGTTTCTGTTTAAAGACGTGCCGGCCATTATTCGAACGTAGCTCTTTGTTAAATTTTATAAACAAGCTTTTCAGAGACCACTATCTGCCACCATTCTTTGTTAACTTGCTTAAACTATTTAATACCGTAACATGTTTCGAGGTATAACTCCACCATCGAGCAAAATATAGCAACACAAAAATATTTTACTTGAATACAAATAGATCTTGAAGTAGTTGGTTTCTGTCATGGTATGTGTTGTGGCCTGACTGTGGAAAAAGAGAAGTATGACCCACAAGACGGATCTGCTGCTGCTAACACAAACTAGCCACTCTTTTCTTCTAAAATGGCTGTCTTCTTGTGACGTATTCACTTCGTTCCATTGTTATGCCTGTCTGGATCTTTTGTCCTCTCTTTACAAACTCGTTAAGAACTATTACAACACAGAACACCAAAATATCAGCACGATACGGAGACAGAGACCGACAGTAGCACTCCGAGAGGCCTAGCAGAGAAATTCGAATTCGGGAAAATATGGCGCGATAATCTCTGTTTTTGCTTTGCGAAACACGACTACTATAATCCGTTCATCGTAAGAATAAACCTGATGTAAACATTGAAACTATGTATTCTTACTCGTTGCTGGAACCTCATTGGATTTTCGTTTCACGTGGGACTGTAGCCAATCTGTCTCGAGTACTGTTAATTACGATAATGAGGATAAGTTTTGTGCTGTGCATTACGCGCACATCGACTTAGCATTATGCGCACATCGACTTTGCGATAATACGGAACAACAGCTTTACCGGCGCATTTAACTTTGACAGCACTGCCCGGTACAGCTAGCCTGCAGTGATGCGGCCAGCTGCAGTTCACACGTAAAAAGAGACCAGCAGAGGAGCAATACAGCTTCGAATGTCATTTAATTTTTAAGCAGAATGAAATACTACACTGCAAATCTCCTACAATAAGCACCTTAGACGACTAGACGAAAACCGCAACAATCGTTTATAGCTAACGTACTATTGTAATTTAAAACAAGAACGATAAAAATTCCTGACTAAACGACAGGGTGATTTTCCGCGTAAGGTGTGTGTAACGTAGGGTGACCAGACGTCCGGATTAACCCGGACATGTCCTCCTTTTTAGCTCTTTATCCAGGGTCCGGGCGGATTTTTAGTGTCCGGCTTTTTCGCAAAGTTGAGGGTTACACAGTTAAATTTACAGTTCGTCCCGTTCTTTTGCTCTTTTCTTACATACTTTAACTACTGGCACAGCCTTTGCGATAAACACGCACGAAGGCGGTATTAATAGGTGGCCCCAGGATCGTCGATGGTATCGTTTATCGACCTATAAGCGAATGCAAATATCGATTATTTAAAATTTTCGTATCGTGTCTTCACTTTGTATTGGCTTGGCTTCCTGCAGTTCACGTGTGATTTGTGAGTGTAATTTTTAGCCGAGTGAGTTACGTAAAATATTTGGCTAAAAAGTACGTTTTCTGATGTCCTTTCTCGCAAATTTCCGTTTTTCAAGAAAGAGAGAAATGAATTTGAAGCGGAATGTAAGATACGTGGAGCTGGAACGTACGTCTCAGTGGCCAATAAAGGTAAGAAATAACTCGACAGATTAACTGTCATGGTTTTATTTCATTGTTCCGTAGTCATTCAGTTTATTTGTATTTGGAAGGTTAAAATACAGTTTACAAGTCGTCAGCTCCTGCTTGAATTGTAGATGTTGGTAGCGGTGCGTCGAATGAAGGGAGGTGAATGGTCTTACGTTTTTCGCTTTGTAAACAATTCCGTGTTGTTGACATAAAAGGAGAAAAGTAGGAGAAATGTAAAGCCTTTGAAATTGAAGATGCAAAATGTTTTGATCAGTTCTGCAATTTCAGGCAATTTCTAAAAAGGAATAACGATGATCCAGAATTTAGGACTTTATCTTGTAGTAAAAAATGAGCAAAGTTTTTTTGTGACAGTAAGTCAGTTGACTGTCACTCAGAGTTGCTGAAACTTGCTGAATACTTTTTCAGTATTTCAGGGCATAATGCTAATGCTGAAAGAATATTTTTTCTAATTACCGCACTGTGGACTGATGAGAGGAACAGATTAAACCTTGAATCAGCGAATGGACTGTTGATGCTCCAATATACGAGGTGTGGCTAGAAAAAAACCGGACTAGTACTGGTGAAACAATAAAACGAATGCAATAAGGCTGGAAGTCGCGTGGCCTGTCACGTGACTCTCGCTCCGCCTACTGCTCGAGTTTCATCTGCCTCCTGCACTCGTGGCGTCTGTTTTAAGTAGTTGACGTTTTGTCTGTGCGTCGGAAAATGTTGAGTGTACAGAAAGAACAGCGTGTTAACATCAAATTTTGTTTCAAACTAGGAAAATCTGCAAGTGAAACGTTTGTAATGTTACAACAAGTGTACGGCGATGATTGTTTATCGCGAACACAAGTGTTTGAGTGGTTTAAACGATTTAAAGATGGCCGCGAAGACACCAGTGATGACACTCGCACTGGCAGACCATTGTCAGCAAAAACTGATGCAAACATTGAAAAAATCGGTAAACTTGTTCGACAAGATCGCCGTTTAACAATCAGAGCAGTGTCTGAGTTAACAGGAGTTGACAAGGAAAGTGTTAGGCAGATTCTTCATGAAAGTTTCAACATGAACAAAGTGTGTTCAAAAATGGTTCCAAAGTGTCTCACAATTGAACAGAAGGAACGCCGAAGAATGATTTGTTCTGACATCCTGGAAAACATTGAAAGTGTTCCCACCTTCTTACAAAATGTTATTACTTGCGATGAATCGTGGTTTTTTACTTACGATCCCGAAACTAAACGCCAATCGATGCATTGGAAAACTCCTGGTTCTCCACGACAAAAAAAAGCACGAATGTCAAAATCGAAATTCAAGGCAATGATGATTGTTTTTTTTTGACATCAAAGGGATTGTGCACATTGATTGGGTACCAGAGGGACAAACAGTGAATCAGCATTACTACATTAGCGTCCTGGCTACCCTACGTGAGCGAGTACGGAGAAAACGGAACGATTTGTGGAGAAAAAAGTCATGGATCCTTCACCAAGACAATGCCTCAGCTCACAGTGCGTTGTCAGTGAAGACGTTTTTGGCAAAACACAACATTCCCATCTTAGATCATCCACCCTACTCACCTGATTTGGCCCCCTGTGACTTTTTTCTTTTCCCTAAAGTCAAGTCAGCTTTGAAAGGAACTAGATTTGAGACTGTTGAAGCAGTAAAAGAAAAAGCGACGGAAGTAATGTATGGACTTACCGAAAATGATCTGCAGCATTGCTATGAACAGTGGAAAATTCGTATGGAGCGGTGTAGAGACCGAGGAGGAGAGTACATTGAAGGAGATAACATGAAATTGTAAAAAATTTTAAATAAATGTTTTTTCCAGCATCAGTCCGATTTTTTTCTAGCCGCACCTCGTAATTTAAAAGAATTTTCATGTGTGTCATTTTACAATTATCTGTTAAGTAAGCCTAAACTTCTACAAAAATTGGGTCCTCCGAGAAGTATCAATAATTGTTGTGGAATGTATGTATGTTATGTCTATAAATAATAAACTCATTTATTAAAATTGAACGTATGTTTGACGGGGAATACTGCAGATGAGGATACCACCCGTCAACTTTGGACAAGTCACATGAAAGTAGCCAATCAGGAGTGGCGTTTAGGTAGCCGTCTTTGTTAAATCTTAAAACTACGAATAAATATAAAAACAATTGATCCCACACTGTCACCACAATCGATGTTTTTAATTTAAAATAAAATAAAACTACTGCTCTGGGAACCACCACCTGACCACCAATAACAATTAACTACTAGTTTTACCGGTAATTCCCGGCAGTCACGTGACTTGACCAAAGCTGAAGGGTGGTATCCTCTTCTGCAGTTGACCCGTTTGATGTGTCCTCTTTTTTCTTCCTTTGTCCTCCTTTTTGAAGCTGCTTGTCCTCCTTTTTAAGCAATTGGATCTGGTCACCCTAGTGTAACGTAAGAGAGTATTGAAGGATTTCACTGTATAGTTAAAGATTGAACAGTCTTTCACAAAACACCGATAATTAAGAATTTGTATTTGAAATGGAAACAAGAATTTCGCGTCCAATATGTAATCAGAAACAAGAAGACGTGCATTATTCATAAAAAATGATGATGAATTTTATAATTACGGGTATTTCAAATTGAACGAGAAAAAAAATAGTAAAAATACTGGGGAGATTCGAACCAACGCATGGGAAACCACAGCTGTTTCTCAATCCATTGCGCAACATACTGCTCTAAACGTTCAACGTGACTTTGGTTGACAATAACATTATATACAACGCTGGGAAAATTTCAAAGCCGATTATCCGTAAATTTATGAAAAACATTAAGAACAGCCTAATTCTCGGCACTTTTTAACCACATTCCACGCGCGTTTCACTACGGAACAGAAAGCAGCCTCAACTACACTCCTGGAAATTGAAATAAGAACACCGTGAATTCATTGTCCCAGGAAGGGGAAACTTTATTGACACATTCCTGGGGTCAGATACATCACATGATCACACTGACAGAACCACAGGCACATAGACACAGGCAACAGAGCATGCACAATGTCGGCATTAGTACAGTGTATATCCACCTTCCGCAGCAATGCAGGCTGCTATTCTCCCATGGAGACGATCGTAGAGATGCTGGATGTAGTCCTGTGGAACGGCTTGCCATGCCATTTCCACCTGGCGCCTCAGTTGGACCAGCGTTCGTGCTGGACGTGCAGACCGCGTGAGACGACGCTTCATCCAGTCCCAAACATGCTCAATGGGGGACAGATCCGGACCTCTTGCTAGCCAGGGTAGTTGACTTACACCTTCTAGAGCACGTTGGGTGGCACGGGATACATGCGGACGTGCATTGTCCTGTTGGAACAGCAAGTTCCCTTGCCGGTCTAGGAATGGTAGAACGATGGGTTCGATGACGGTTTGGATGTACCGTGCACTATTCAGTGTCCCCTCGACGATCACCAGTGGTGTACGGCCAGTGTAGGAGATCGCTCCCCACACCATGATGCCGGGTGTTGGCCCTGTGTGCCTCGGTCGTATGCAGTCCTGATTGTGGCGCTCACCTGCACGGCGCCAAACACGCATACGACCATCATTGGCACCAAGGCAGAAGCGACTCTCATCGCTGAAGACGACACTTCGTCCCTCCATTCACGCCTGTCGCGACACCACTGGAGGCGGGCTGCACGATGTTGGGGCGTGAGCGGAAGACGGCCTAACGGTGTGCGGGACCGTAGCCCAGCTTCATGGAGACGGTTGCGAATGGTCCTCGCCGATACCCCAGGAGCAACAGTGTCCCTAATTTGCTGGGAAGTGGCGGTGCGGTCTCCTACGGCACTGCGTAGGATCCTACGGTCTTGGCGTGCATCCGTGCGTCGCTGCGGTCCGGTCCCAGGTCGACGGGCACGTGCACCTTCCGCCGACCACTGGCGACAACATCGATGTACTGTGGAGACCTCACGCCGCACGTGTTGAGCAATTCGGCGGTACGTCCACCCGGCCTCCCGCATGCCCACTATACGCCCTCGCTCAAAGTCCGTCAACTGCACATACGGTTCACGTGCACGCTGTCGCGGCATGCTACCAGTGTTAAAGACTGCGATGGAGCTCCGTATGCCACGGCAAACTGGCTGACACTGACGGCGGCGGTGCACAAATGCTGCGCAGCTAGCGCCATTCGACGGCCAACACCGCGGTTCCTGGTGTGTCCGCTGTGCCGTGCGTGTGATCATTGCTTGTACAGCCCTCTCGCAGTGTCCGGAGCAAGTATGGTGGGTCTGACACACCGGTGTCAATGTGTTCTTTTTTCCATTTCCAGGAGTGTATTTTCATACTGCGCATTAACAGGACGATAATCAGAGCACAACGCTGCAGTGGCTGTGACTGTAAACGATTTTTGAAATAAAAACTACGCAGCTAAAGCGCGATTAACAAAAGCGTTGATGGATGTTAATACATTGGAATATCTTAAAGTTTCATTTAACCTAACTTAGTAATAAGACATCTAATACACAAGTAGGACCTACTTCCAAAATCGTAACAACACCAGTGTACGTGTGCTTCTGCTTCAGACCAATCATAGCGTTTGTGTTTGTTTACATCAGGTTTATTCTTATGATGAACGGATTATAGGAGATTAATATTTATCATGTGTACTTTGTGAGTGGGTCTGGTAGTCTGATGATAGAGTGTATTTTTTTGTAAAATTCAGTTTTGCAGTTTCGACCGTCTGTGGCTGTTATCAAGTGGAAATTATGTTTCCGATTACAACCTTCCTGTGTCTATTGAACTCTTTAAAGTGCATTGTACATTCTGCTTAGTTTTTGCTCTCATCCGTAATGTTAGATGGGACAAATGATTCTATATTTGTTATGTTTCATATGCAATGGAGGCTACCGAAATTTTCGTTGACTTCTGCTACAATGTACTGTTTGTTGTACCTGCTAATAACGTGTGGAAACTTTGCGTAACTACTGTTGCATTTTTAGCATTTGCGAGGAAGAATGATCTAGTCAGCAAGACTGCAAAGTATACTCATCTACATTCATACTCACCAAGCCACTATGAAAAGCATGACACTCAATGGCAAGGAACAATGCCATTCAAACCAGAATTACATACTCATTCCGTGACAAGGTGTAATAAAGTTGAATATCAATACTGTTAAAATCTACTAACATAGATGTCTCCATTAAATGGGAGAACGTATGGAAAACGGATGCAAACAAAAATAAAAGTGGAATAAAAACAATATTTGAGCTTACAACGCATTTAAATCGAGCAGTTCACACACAGATTCGTAAGCAATAACAAATACGCGGAAGTCCACAAACACAATGCAACGAAAGCAGCTTCTGTTTTATATGACACAAAAAAAAAACATGGAGTCATTTATTCCACCCAGTATCACGGATGCTAGCAGAACACAATCAGAATACGACCTACATATCAGAAGCACCGTGTGATGAAACCAACTTACGAAACGAAAACATGGAAGACTAAAAATCGAGCAATAAGAAAGCGGACTGATAAACCTGTAGCGCTCCAGGTGGCCTGGCAGCGAATCGAGGTCGTATTACGGGAAGTCCCTATATGTTTCACCTCTGTACCTTCCAACACGTTTATTATAGTAAACGTCACTGTGAGGTAGAAACGAGATGACACTCGTAACAAAACATGGTTCGACTTCACTATCGATGTGTCGATGCTGGTACTGCCTGTAAATTCTAAATATCTTCTGGACATTTGGCCGAAGCATTTTTGATTTAGTACGCGAAATGGCTCAAAATGATTCAAATGGCTCTGAGCACTATGGGACTCAACTGCTGAGGTCACAAGTCCCCTAGAACTTAGAACTACTTAAACCTAACTAACCTAAGGAAAACACACACATCCATGCTCGAGGCAGGATTCGAACCTGCGACCGTAGCGGTCGCGCGGTTCCAGACTGTAGCGCCAGAACCGCTCGGCCACCAGAGGCCGGCAGTACGCGAAATGCATTACGACACGAGAGAATATAAAATATTTGATATAGCTAATGACAAGACAAAGGAGCTTGTCACAGCATCGTAAAAATGTAAATGCACCACAAGAAGATAAGCACACTGAGTGATTACTTACTTTCTTTTTTTTTTTTTTACCAACGAACTAGTAAACGTTCTTCTCTGTTTTTTGCAGGCATGTCACAACATATGCCAAGCCAGAAACCTGCTACTTCAACTTCTGTGCGAATTCATGTTAAGTTTTTTCCTACAGCCACTTGTTGCCTGATGATAAAGTTTACTTCGAAAATGTTGTACAATTAAATAATTTAAGCACGTGGCTGGTAGAATTCTCTAAAACCTGTTTATAAACGTAATGAAATTCATATACCCTCTCATGTCTGGTGAGTTGGACCAGCTGAATATTTAATTTCTCTCTCTCTCTCTCTCTCTCTCTCTCACACACACACACACACACACACACACACACACAGATACCGGTACCTATATACATAAATTTGAAATGCTGGACAGAGAGAGAACAGGAACAGGAGAGATAAAAATCGTTTAAAGAGCAGAATAACTGAACTGAATAAAGCATCACAAACAGTCACTGTTTTTTAAATGTTTGTCACCACATTAACCACATGATCCTAACATACTTCAGCAAGCTCATCATCAAATGGTGATATTTTTACTAAATATTTATAGCTGGTTGCGTTTACTTCCACGTACACAATCCATGTACAGAGTCCTCGGGTCACTGTACAGCGCATGGCGGAGGGTACGCCGTACTAGAATGAGCCACTCCCTGTTTCATACCAATAGCGTCTTAAGTGAGGGTAAAACGATTGTCTGCCCCCGTATGCTCTAATATGTCACCTTGCGTTCATATTCACCAATGAAATAGCTTCACATACTTCTGGCACTGTGAGGGAAATAGCAGAATAAGATACTTTAAATAAATACATTAGTGACTTGTATGAATCGCCAGTGGCTAAAAATGGTAACGTGATGGCCCATCGAATTCTTGGTGAAATACTGTCTTGGCAGTTGTTATTTTTCTTTATAATAAGAGGAGTAGTTAACTGCAGTAAGTAATTAAAGTCTTTAGTCGACATTCTCGTAAAATTACTAAATAACGCACCATCGTCTGCTTCTAGTTCCTAGGATACTATTTCGTGGACCTTCTTAAAATACTCTTGTCTTTCACCATCGTTTTCTTTTCCTTTGGTTTTCATTTCCGTTGTTAGCTGCATGTGCAAGTACCAAGTAAGTCGCCGCTTCGATCACTTTTATCGTCCATTATACTGCAAGACCGACCCACGTGTGGCACACTTCTGTTGCTTTGGTATAAATTAACCTGCCGCATGCAACATACGCCGCAAGATGTTGCTGTTGTAGCATGCTACAAGATGACGCACGCCATATTTCCGTAGCATGCCACAATGTTGAAAGACGCCGCCCCAGCGTAAACGAGGCTTTAGAACCAGGTCTGTATTGTATGGTGGATGTGATGTGTTGCGTACGTAAATCAGACCTGAAATCAGATGCAAACGTCGTGGAAAATTGTGAAGAGGTGTCATCCTGCAGCAAGATAACGCTCGCCCACATTCTGCCAAACGGACAGCCGACGCAATAAAGGAGTTGAGATTCGAGGTGCTGGAACATCCACCATACAGTCCAGACCTGGCTCGAAGCGATTTTCACATGTTTGGACCCTTAATGGAAGCACTACAGGGAAGAAGATTTGAAAGTGATGAAGACGTCATTGCTGCGGTGCAAAATTGATTACAGATGCAACCGAAAAACGTATTTTCTGATGAAATAAAACAAACTCGTAAAACGTCGCGAAAACTGCATTGAAGTCCAGGGAAGTTACGTAGAAAAAATAACGCATGTTTCATTCTATCATCAGATTACGTACAGCTTTTCACAAATGTGCCTTTACTTTTTGAATTCCCCTCGTATACCTGTATGTAGATGATTTTGTAAATAAGCTTTACCTATAATGTACTTTTAAAGATATAACAAGGGATGGCTTTTCCGATAGTGCATATGCGTGAATAGTGAGTTTCGGCATTAACATCTGTTTATAAATAACTGTTTAACCATGTTGTAGGAGTACATAAAGGAAAACACTTGTGTGGCATTTATACTCTGAATGACCACCTTTATTGTAACGCACAAACATAATAGATAGGTACGTTAACGCGGGAGACGAACACTGGTTGTGTCCTCCAAAGAACCCCGCTCGTAAAGAGAATCTCTCAGTGTCTTGTCGACTATCGACTTGTCACTCCCCCCCCCCCCCCCTGAAGTGCGGAGCACCCGGTATGGTGGGGTACTTAAACTTCACCTCTCGACCTGCCCGAGTGCGGATAGTGCGGGTGTGGGTGCTGCTTGATGATTCCGTTGCTGCATTATGTCCCCTGGTGTGGGGCTCCTGTGGGTCACAGCTGTCTGGTTCAGCGGAAGGTGTGGGTTCGTTGCAAGTTGTGTCTGAAGTCGTCTGTGAGACTGTAGTCGGTGCTGTCATTGTCCAAGCGGGTTTTACTCGCTCAGTGGAAACCTTGGTCGACTTTCCCTGGAGGAGGATATCCATTGTGTGTGTGTCCCGTCCTAGCATTTGGTATGGTCCAGTGTACGGTGGCTGTAACGAATGACGTACCAGGTCTGTGCGGAGCGTGATGTGGGAACAAGTATCGAGGGACTTGTGTATGAACACTGGATGCGTGCCGTGCTGAGACGTCGGGGCTGCACGTAGCGTTTCTGCCTGCTTCCTCATTTGGTGCAAGAGGTGGGGTAGTTGTGTGTCATCTGGGAGAGCAACTGGTGCAAGGAATTCTGCTGGAACACGGAGTGGTTCTCCATATACCAACTCTGCCGAGGAACAATTGATGTCTGTTTTTAATGCGGTCCGTAACCCCAACAAAACCAATGGCAACGCTTGAGTCCATGAGTCCTAGTGGCACATCAGGGCAGCCTTTAAGGTCCGGTGCCACCTTTCCACCAACCCGTTGCTGGCCGGGTGGTGGCTAGTAGTACGGTTTCGTTGGAAGCCGCAAAGTTTTGACAGTTGTTCGAACAGTGTCGACTCGAACTGGCGTCCTTGGTCGGTGGTAACGAAAAATGGGCACCCAAATCGAGCCACCCAAGTTTCCAAGAATGCCCGTGCAGTAGTCTCTGCAGAAATGTCTCTGATTGGTGTAGCCTCTGCCCACCGTGTGCAACGATCCACTGCCGTAAACAAGTACCTGTAACCTTCTGAAGGGGGGAGGGGTCCAACCAAGTCAATGTGTACATGCCCAAAACGTGCCGTAGGGTTTGGGAATTGTCCTACTGGAGCGTGTACATGGCGTCCCACTTTGCTACGTTGACACTGATAGCAGCTGCGGGCCCACTCCCGTGTATCTTTCTTAATATTTTGGATGACCCGTAGACGTCGCGGAAGAGGTTCTGTGCAGACGACATGTCGATCCGAGACGTCGCGGAAAATATCTAAAGAAACTTGCCTACTGTCACACTGTTTAGTTACGTGGTCACCACTTATGTAGGAGTTATTTCACTACATAAAGGAAAACACTTGTGTAGCATTTATATTGTGAACGATCACCTTTATTGTACCGCACAAACACAATAGATACATACGTTAACGCGGGAAACGAACACTGGTTGTGTCCTCCAAAGAACCCCGCTCGTAAAGAGAATCTCTCAGTGTCTATCGACTTGTCACTCCCACAATGGGTAACGCCACGGTCCAAGCTAGTAACATATATAATTATACTAACCCCCTAAGACATCCCCCCCCCCCCCCACTGGTAAAAACACAAATCGCACACTGCGTCTGTGTTTTGGAGGTTCTGACCGTTTACTTGGCCTCCGAATTTGATGCGGAGAGGAAAGGGGCTGTGGAGAAGTGCTCAGTGCTGTTACATTTACAAAAATGCTGTAACACAGACGCTGTGAACTAAGGTCCATTCTCGGTAACCAGAGTGGAAGGTGTCCCCTCTGTTGCAAATATGATGGCGGGAGCATGGTTGTTAGCTGCTGTGGCAGTGGTAGTCACTTGTTACAGAGAAAATCAGAGAGAAGGTCGGCAACTAGCTACCACATTGCTCTG
Organism: Schistocerca nitens; assembly: GCF_023898315.1. Classification (NCBI taxonomy): domain Eukaryota; kingdom Metazoa; phylum Arthropoda; class Insecta; order Orthoptera; family Acrididae; genus Schistocerca; species Schistocerca nitens. The sequence goes on along the minus strand of NC_064614.1, from coordinate 565,480,881 downwards.
AGGAATGGTCCGGCTATAACAACACGCTCTCTTTGCTTGGCTCAAATTAGCTTTATCGCTGGATCCATTCAGACAACAGCTGTAGATCGCGAAGGTGCTACTTCCACGTGGCCCTTGTAATTATCAAGCCGTCTAAATAATTAAAGCAGTTGGGGATACCTTAGATGAGATGCTGAAGGTATTTATGAAATATCATGGGAGTACCTGCGACCCAAAATGGCAACCTGTTATAATAATATACGCCGAATGGCATACTAATCACGAAAACTGTTTCATCAGATCATCTTCAGACAACTGCAAGGAGGAGTCAGCGAGAACTATCTTTGAAATAGAATGGCCCCAGCCAATTTTACCACCTCATCCACCCTACGAACTGTATATAGACGGACATTTGCTTGAACCTTAATGGTAGACTTAAAATCACCACAAATTCTAAGTGATCCATTTGGCTTCTTAACTACGACTGAAGCCGTTGCCCGCTGGCTAGACGATACTGGGGATGTTACTCGTACACTTTGCAAACTATATAGTTTCACTTTAACTTGGTCGTGCATAGCAAAAGATGCTGGACGTTCTCTACAAAACTTAGGCTCCATTGATTGCTCTAAGAAGACGTAGACTTGGAAAACTCTTGCATAACCTAATATTGGTTCAAACAGTCCCTAACACTGCGCACATATTGTATCAAATACTGTGAATGGTCTCGCAGTTGAAACTGGTTTCAGTTGGTACTGAGTCTGAAGGCGAAAAAGCGCAAGAGCATCTAAGCCAAAAAAGTTAGCTTTCCAAGAGTTTTCTGCCAGCAGTGTTAGTTGACCAGCTGTATTGTTATACTTAGCTTGGACTGCAATGTGAACCTACAACAAGACCCACTGGCTATTGTAAATCACCACGCTGCACTGTGGATACCATAGCTGTGGAGTCCCGATGCTCCGCTACATGTCCAGAGCAATCAGGGACATAGTCACACCAGTGTCCAGCTGGATATCTGCCAGTATTCCTTTAAGTTCTGTATCTCATTTACTGCTGCTACTTGGCCACCGGCGAGATAGCGTGCAGGCAGTAGTAGCCGACCGAGACAGACGCAGCAACAGGCAAGTAACCGCTGTTACGTAATTTACGAGTTCCTAACCAGGAGCGAATTTTATTGTATCATCTGTGTGCTTTAATAGTTTAGTTTCTCGAATTTCCGTGTGTAAATTTAATGTCTTGTAACACCCCCCCTCACCCCCCCCCTACACCCGTCACTTAGCTGGTTTTGGCGTGTGTTCACCCCAACTAATTGACTAACAGATCAACAGAGTGCAAAAACTGCCGCACTATCGGATAACGCAAAAAAGTAATATGGCCCTGTGACTCCTGATTGAACTGCGGTGGCAGTGTTGACATTAATTTATTCAGAATTGATCACTTTTAATTAAAAAGGGGTGCACATTGATGTTATATTCAGCTATTGAACACCAGATGCAAATGTCGAACCTAAAATTAATTAAGAAAGTGACTTGGGATTTCAACTACTTGATTGAAAACAGATGCAGTCGATTAGCACAAATTTATTTTAACTCCCGACCTTCAATCATCACATTACAAGATTCTCCTATCAGGCAGTGGTAATAAATTGCGTTTGCGTGGAGTAAAGCGCGATAACTCAGAAGTAATTCCTATTGACTGACCCAGGCGTAATGCGAAGGGCGAGAAGAACTCTACAATACACGGCCCATGAAACCCTCATGGAAACTTTGCCGATGTGATCCAACAAATTAATCAGTGGCCGGAGACGGTGCGATATTACCGAATACAGAGTGGCGGAGCGGCGTCGTTGTGCAGACGTCGGCCGACCTCGTGGTGCTGCAAGGCAGCGCACGTCTATTCACTCCTAGCTATCTTGCTCAGTATATAGCTGAACCAAAACTTCCTATCTCCAAGCTCAATCGTTCCATTTGCTAGGTCCTAAACTGCAGAGATGGTCACTCTTTCCCAGGCAAGCTGAGTAAAGAATGCCACATCCACACTCTAGGCAAGCTGGGGACGGAAGACCTGTACGGAGACTTCTCACAGTCCGCTCTTTACCTCGGTTTCCCTTCCAGCAAAATCACTTACGCCAATTGCACCTCAAGTCGCGTTAATTATGCGTCGCTTCCCAGCGCCGACCAATGCCTACTCTGGGAAGTGAACAAATTCCCACAAAATTTCCCTTCCTCTCAAGTTCTGCTATTTCGCTCATCCCAGGCCACCCATCAAGGTTAGCATCTGCACAAACACCAATTTTTCCGGAATTCTGACTCCCAGGAGAGTACTTCAAATTCCTTGGTCCTATGTTCCCATCGGAGGCCGGCGTATTTCATGCTGTCGCTCTTCACCTGATTTACTTCAGGCTCTGAGGACCGTGAATTCACCGTGAAGTTGCTATAGTCACGAACACGCATGTTTTGACCTGTGTTGACCGCTCCACTGTAGCTTTGCGCGGCTTTCTCACATGTTTCACAGAAAACGGGACGACAGACATTTATCAACAGGCGTAAAGTTCTCCGTCTGTTTCCCGGTACACCAGCATGGAGTCAGGGTCAACCACCCACTCACTGTCACTCATCTTAAGGTGGCTGGAGGCCGTGCCGCGTTACCGCTTTCTCAAAGCTTGAGCTGCCCTAAGCTACCTATTGTTGCTTCCCTTAGCCACTCCCCTGACGGCCATGGTCAATTCTGAGTACTTCTCTGGGGTAAACTAGCCTCCAGTAAATTGACGCGTTTCCACAAAATTACTTTAAAACCATCACCCGACATTAAGTATTCCAATACGTCCATACTATACCCTCTACAAGATGCATTGTGCCTTGTCAGTCATTTTTGTTCAGCCCTACTGTTCACTCAACGTGAGTTAGGTGATCTTTAATGACTTGATGTAAGGGGCATAGTTCTTGCCATCTTACATAGCCCCTCTCATCAAATCAATTTTGTAGTACAGGTGATGACTCCTATGGCGTTACCACCTGTGGTACAAAATTAATATCTCCATAACTGTTATTTTAATCCGTTCGCGTGGTTAGTTACGGGCGATTGATTACCACTGCCTCCTCTCTGATGCAAACTCCCACTCATTCCTAGGGTACCTGCCTTCAGTGACAGTTAAAGATGTGGTCATTATTTAGTCTAATTTTATTTTAATACCTGCTGATTCCTGAGACAATTATTGGTCAGAGTAATCAAAAGAAAACTACAATTACATTACAAGGACACACATTGCAAAGGGCAAATACACATGTTTAAGCACCTCTGTGCTTGGCATTTGAATGGCAAGACCAGCAATTATAACTTAAGGTCCATTCACTCTCAGTTATCCATCCCTACTCGACTTAAATTACTAATAACATACATGAACAATATTCGTGTAACATTTTGTGAAGTTGATAGTGGTTGCTCTCATTCAGTTATATGTGAACGCCCATTTGACTTTTTCTAAATAAAGGTTTTTTTTTGTGTCTCACTGTCTCTGGACGTTTATGTTGTGCATGATGTAAGTGTCATCTTTACACAATTCAACAAGGTCTGGCCCAGTCCAGTGTCTGGATTGTGTACACACATGTACCTTATATATATATATATATAAAACACAAGCAAAACGACAAGAATCATTGCATATTGAGCAACCACTGTTGTGTATTTGTAACAAGGTATAAGTATGAAATCTTATTCTAACACAAACAGACGTGGCATGACAAATATATGACGTTTTAACAGATGGCACATTTATAAAATCATAACCTTCTTATAACATAATTCATAAACAGAACAAATGAGTATGTTCGTTGTGGCGCATGTTATTCTTTTGAATCCACACTGACACACTCACACACACGGCACAAGTTTCTTGCAGGAACGGAAGTGACATTAGTTCTGACTAGCAAGTTGAGGGATGGCTAACGGCTGAGAAGAGAGCAACGTCGATTACGGAGATGGCGCCACGGGCGCCCGCATCTTCTTCAGGCAGGATGGCTCTCACCTAAGAGCTCATTGTTGACATCTTGTCCGACAGGCACAAGACCCCATCGGTGCATCTATGATCGGTGACCTCTCGCGGCTCAGCCACAGGTCATTGCTCGTTCTATAGGCGTTTTAGGGCAAGGCAGGGACCGTGATCAGACAAGAGCCTATTTTTTGCTCAGGCCTTCAAAGTTGGTGTCATTAGGCACAAAAGGTCATCTGGGCTGTCGCTCCACCTGACGTGGCGAGCAACAAATATAGAAACCTTCTTGGACCTCTTCACTGCTGCCCCCGATCCGTAACGTGTACAGAGACCAGGACCGACTCCCCTTGGCTGCTGAGTTGACCACCGTCCCCGTCGATTCAGGGCGTGGTTTGCATGCCATCGCCATCGTCAGCTGTGTGCTCCCCTCATTGCTGTCGTCCTCGTTCCTTGTCAGCTCGTGTGTGGTGTGCCAGGTGTCGTAGCTTCAACTCCCTCTTGCTCAGTTACGCCACCTTAACACACTAAGACAACTAATTTTAGTACATGGAAAGTGGTGATGTTTAACCATCAGTACCATACATTTTTTTGAAGGCAATGAAATTGTCTCATTACAAAAGGAATGATTCTCTTGTTTGTAAATCAACTTCAGGATCAATCAAAATTGAAATGAAACAGAACTTTTTTTATACATAAACATAAAAAATGTACAAGACAACTTGCTCACAGTCATTCACACACACACAATCAAGGGATAGGGAATCAAGTTTATCTGGACAGGATCCCATCACCATTTCTAACTACCAATTCCTACGACTAACACGGTGTAGGCCAACCCGACTACATATCTACTATTTACTACCTTTTATCTCTAATCTTATTTTTTCTTCTGAATTCCCTATGTGGCAGACGTCCCTCTTATCGTGCCTGCGAACATATATAAAACACAACAAACTTAGACATGTGTCAATCTTACCAAGATTTTTTTTGTTGGAAGTTTGGGTAGCGTCCTTTATCGTGTTCTATTGCGACACTTCTTCTCTCCTCTATTTTCTTCCCGTTTTCTCCTTTTGTCACGAATGGTTTTATAAGGCCTGTGAACATGTTTCGGATTAGCAATGTCATAATGGCACAACACAAATATAGCTCACTGCTCACACTCGCAGTTGTTACACTATCTTGGTATCAACAAGTATTTCTGGCGTATCAATGCCGCTGTTCGCTCTGTAGATGATTACATCCGGTTCATTTTAACATATACTGGGTGCGATAATTCACGCAACTGCGCATAGCTGTCCACCTCTTACGTATTCAGGGGCATACGAGATGCGTCGGTGCGTCCTCGTAACGACCTACGGGACTGGCCACCCTAAATATGTTCTCAAACGACGGAGATACAATTACGGGGAACTTTTCTGTAATTTACAGAGTCCCTAATCAATCTTTTTCTAGGGGTACGCCCAGAAATACTTGTATTCCATTCTTTAATCATGTGTTTTTACAAAATAATCTAGTGCTTCACTTTCACAGCATCGAGAGGCGAGATATCATTATTAATAATAAAACACAAAATATAGGCACATATAAACGAGACATTCTACCACTAAGATGAGTATATACACAAACAAACAAGACACTTACAAAATCCTTATTCTAAGCCCTAGTCATTCGTAATCCTGCTCGTTAAGGTGGGATGGACCAGGCTTTGGAGGGCGGACTTCGACCTATTCCCGGTTGTTATTTTGGTAACCATTATTCCTGTTCCTTCCCAATTGCTGATTACCACCCCAAGTCCTTTGTCATTTATTATGTTGCACCGGAGAGTGTCGCTCTTCTTCCGTGTACCTCTTTTTGAGTTGCCATTACTCTTATCTTGATTGTGGCCGTTGTAGTTCGGTACTGGCTTACTATCCCACTGAGGTCCATTATTGCGACGGTTGTTATTTTGTTCACGCTGTCGGCGTTTCACCCGCGCCTGTTCCTTTTGAAATGCGAATTCCAGTTCGCGCAAAATGCCCTTAAATACCTCAGTATCGCTACCACAACGACCGGCAAGTGATTGTTGATACTAGATTGGAAGTTTCATATAGCATAATCTAATGATTTCCGCACCGCTACTTGGGTTGTCTAGGTACTGGTTCCTTTTTGTCATATTTTCAAAAAATTTGACCGGACCCCAATACCCTGCCCCTTCCATATCTCTGGACATCATAATTTCTTGTTTGATCCTTTCTTGGGTTTCTTTAGACCAATACTTGCCCAAGAAGGCATTTTTGAATTCTTCGAACGAGACGCTCGTCTTCGCTACATTTCTCATGTACTCAGCATTCGCGCCCTCCATATGGGGCACACAAAATCCAGCTGGTACATTAGTCGCCAGTGTGGGGGCAAAGATAACTCGAATTGTCCCATAAAAGTTTTTGGATGCAAGCTATTACCTTCGTCCTTGTAGTGATGGAACTTTCGGACTGATACAAAATGCTTGTAGTCAAACCGGTCATCATTCCAGTTATCATTTCGACCGTTTTTACGATTCGTATGAACTTCGGGACGTGGACTAATTCGTTCCGACACGCTATCGTCATCTCTCCCCCTCTGTATGTTCGACAGTTGTTCGGTACATCTAATCAGCTGACAGCAGTTGTGTTCACTGGACTGCTGCGCGCTGTCCGTGTTTACCTCGGTCGTTGCCTCAGAGCTATGAATCAAGGCCTGGCTCCCGTTGCTTATAGTGTCAACTTTGTCACACCGTGAAGCGGTTATCTGTGTTCCGGCAAGTGACGGTTCAGTCGACGCAGTAATTACACCCTTCTCCTTTCCTGATGCCTCTTTAATGAGACGTTTTACCTCGTCCTCTAAATTTATTATTAATATCGCCACCTCCTCTTTCAACATCTCGTTAGGCCCTATGTCCGGTTGCTCTTGTTGCTTTTCTTCAACACGTTTTATCGGTTTTGTAGCCTTGATAACATGACCTTTCCTACTTTTGCCGTGCTTTGCGTGGAGTCCCGAGTTTCTCTCGCTATTTTCTTTGCACCTTTCGTAATTAATTTGGCTTCAATTGCCGTTAGTTTGATGATGGCAATCTCTTTCTCTGTTTTGACGCCGAGATTCTTTACCTCCTCTTTTACTTCCCTATGAACTTCTGTGAGCCTATAGTTCAGCTCCGAATTCGCCTTTTTAATTTCGGCATTAAGTTTGGCGCTCTGCTCTTTCAGCTCCATATTCGCCTTTTTAAATTCGGCATTAAGGTTGGCACTCTGCTCTAAGTTCACAGTTTGCAAATGGCTGTGAGCACTATGCGACTTAACTTCTGAGGTCATCAGTCGCCTAGAACTTAGAACTAATTAAACCTAACTAACCTAAGGACATCACAAACATTCATGCCCGAGGCAGGATTCGAACCTGCGACCGTAGCGGTCGCTCGGCTCCAGACTGTAGCGCCTAGAACCGCACGGCCACTCCGTCCGGCTCACCGTTTGCATCTGTTGCAACAGGTACGTAATATTTTTGAGAGTAGCCGCATTTTGATCCTCGTCCTTTTGTGGTTGAAAATGCGACTCTTCTCCTCTGTTCTGAGGAACCCTTCGATATCTAGACAAGTACCGTCTCCGCGCCCCCGTCGGATCACTTGTGAATGAATCGTTTGATAATGGTCGGACACCGTTTTGTTCCAACACACTCTGGCTTCTTAGGCTGGATCTTCCATACTTATGGATTAATCCTGTACTCCCTGCGTCCCCCGAGTCCTCAGTATCACTGCCTGAATCAACGTCCTTGCTATTCAGCGGACTAAACCAGTCGTGAGACGCAGTTTCAGGAAGTTGCAACTCGCGTTCGTCACGCTCATCGGTAGAGCTTTCCCTACTATCACCCATGTTCTCCCGAGTAACAGTCTGATTATATTCTGCCGTTGTCTTGGCTTTTCCCCTCGTTATCATTTGCACTTTTATGTTACACGAAAACTCAAAATCCAAGTACCCCTTACACTTAATAATTAGATAACGCAAAACATATATCAGGACACAAACTGATACACTGGGTGTGAGCAGTGACCCGACAAATAGTTCATGAAGCATTCCTCCAAAAGGGCTAGTAGCAATGATTGTGTTCTGTGTGCTCAGCATCGACTGGTTACGGCACTGCACATCACAAGTACTCCAAAAAATCACAAATATAATGCATAGGCACCTATAAATGTCAATTTGAAATGAGAGCACATGAAGAAGACAATGTAGCTTATTGTAACTAATGCTATCCGTTTTTCAGTTAACAATGGCTAAGCAAATCAAAAAGGCTAGTACCAATGATTGTGTAAAGTGTGCTCAGCATCGGCTGATTACCGCACTGCACATCGTAAGTACTCCAACAAATTCCCGGCGGGGTCAGGGATTTTCTCTGCCTCGTGATGGCTGGGTGTTGTGTGCTGTCCTTAGGTTAGTTAGGTTTAAGTAGTTCTAAGTTCTAGGGGACTGATGACCATAGATGTTAAGTCCCATAGTGCTCAGAGCCATTTTTTTTCCAACAAATCACAAACACAATACACAGGCACCTATAAATGTCATTTTGAAAGGACAGCAGATGGAGAAGACAGTGTAACTTATTGTAACTAAAGCTACCCTCTTCTTCTCAATTGAAATTGGCTAAGCAATGGATCACGTGGAAAAATTTCCCTTTTCAAGACTACTTCCTAGCAAATCCCGAAGTATCGTATCCTGGTGGCATGGGTCAGCCACATGTAACACCCCCCCCCCCCCCCCCGTCACTTAGCTGGTTTTGGCGTGTGTTCACCCCAACTAATTGACTAACAGATCAACAGAGTGCAAAAACTGCCGCACTATCGGATAACGCAAAAAAGTAATATGGCCCTGTGACTCCTGATTGAACTGCGGTGGCAGTGTTGACATTAATTTATTCAGAATTGATCACTTTTAATTAAAAAGGGGTGCACATTGATGTTATATTCAGCTATTGAACACCAGATGCAAATGTCGAACCTAAAATTAATTAAGAAAGTGACTTGGGATTTCAACTACTTGATTGAAAACAGATGCAGTCGATTAGCACAAATTTATTTTAACTCCCGACCTTCAATCATCACATTACAAGATTCTCCTATCAGGCAGTGGTAATAAATTGCGTTTGCGTGGAGTAAAGCGCGATAACTCAGAAGTAATTCCTATTGACTGACCCAGGCGTAATGCGAAGGGCGAGAAGAACTCTACAATACACGGCCCATGAAACCCTCATGGAAACTTTGCCGATGTGATCCAACAAATTAATCAGTGGCCGGAGACGGTGCGATATTACCGAATACAGAGTGGCGGAGCGGCGTCGTTGTGCAGACGTCGGCCGACCTCGTGGTGCTGCAAGGCAGCGCACGTCTATTCACTCCTAGCTATCTTGCTCAGTATATAGCTGAACCAAAACTTCCTATCTCCAAGCTCAATCGTTCCATTTGCTAGGTCCTAAACTGCAGAGATGGTCACTCTTTCCCAGGCAAGCTGAGTAAAGAATGCCACATCCACACTCTAGGCAAGCTGGGGACGGAAGACCTGTACGGAGACTTCTCACAGTCCGCTCTTTGCCTCGGTTTCCCTTCCAGCAAAATCACTTACGCCAATTGCACCTCAAGTCGCGTTAATTATGCGTCGCTTCCCAGCGCCGACCAATGCCTACTCTGGGAAGTGAACAAATTCCCACAAAATTTCCCTTCCTCTCAAGTTCTGCTATTTCGCTCATCCCAGGCCACCCATCAAGGTTAGCATCTGCACAAACACCAATTTTTCCGGAATTCTGACTCCCAGGAGAGTACTTCAAATTCCTTGGTCCTATGTTCCCATCGGAGGCCGGCGTATTTCATGCTGTCGCTCTTCACCTGATTTACTTCAGGCTCTGAGGACCGTGAATTCACCGTGAAGTTGCTATAGTCACGAACACGCATGTTTTGACCTGTGTTGACCGCTCCACTGTAGCTTTGCGCGGCTTTCTCACATGTTTCACAGAAAACGGGACGACGGACATTTATCAACAGGCATAAAGTTCTCCGTCTGTTTCCCGGTACACCAGCATGAGTTGGTGTCAACCACCCACTCACTGTCAGTCATCTTAAGGCGGCTGGAGGCCGTGCCGCGTTACTGCTTTCTCAAAGCTTGAGCTGCCCTAAGCTGCCTATTGTCGCTTCCCTTAGCCGTTCTCCTGACGGCCATGGTCAATTCTGAGTACTTCTCTGGGGTAAACTAGCCTCCAGAAAATCGACGCGTTTCCACAAAGTTTTCATGTCATGTGAATTACTTTAAAACCATCACCCCGACATTAATTATTCCAATACGTCCATACTATACCCTCTACAGGATGCATTGTGCCTTGTCAGTCATTTTTGTTCAGCCCTACTGTTCGCTCAACGTGAGTTAGGTGATCTTTAATGACTTGATGTAAGGGGCATAGTTCTTGCCATCCTACAATCTAATAGCCACAGTTTGCGCGTTTTCGTTTGCATCAAAAAGTAGACCGATTTTGTGACATATTAAAAGTTCCTAATCAGGCAAATTATTTAGTTTCACCTGAGTGCATCGGTAGTTAGGTTTTTTGAATATCTGCATATTACTAGACACAGTTCGTGTGTTTTCGTCAGGGTCTACAGTACAAATGCGCAGCACGTGCCGATAGTCCATTTATCTGCGTAGTTTAGTTTTCCACAGTCTTTAGTATGGACAGGGACTGTAATTGCTGTGTGCGGATGCGAACCGAGTTGGTGACACTTCGCTCTCAGCTTCAGGCAGTGATGGCTTCGGCTACACAGCTTGAGGCTTCAGTGGTTGGGCACCACTGTTGTGGGCCGGCTGTGGGGATCCAACGGTCGTCCAGCACGTCAGTGTCCTCTTTCGGTCCTCACTGGTGGCACCCCCAGTTACTGCTCGCACTGAGGCCGACTCCTTACCTGTGGTCGAGTGGGAGGTCGCCCCGGGGCGAAGCAGGCGGCGAAAGACTTCCCAGGCTGCCGCACGTAAGGCCTCCCCTGTTTGTCTGACAAACAGGTTCCAGGTGCTGTCTGTGGCTGACACTGTCGTTGAGCTGAATGTTATCGCCTGTCCTGTTTCAGAGGAAACCACTCAGCCTCCAAGATCAGGGCAATCGCAGAGGATGGGATTATTGGTAGTTGGGAGCTCCAACGTTAAGCGCGTTATGGGGCCCCTTAGGGACTTGGCTGACACGGAGGGTAAGAAAACCAATGTGCACTCTGTTTGCATACCGGGTGGAGTCATTCCAGATGTGGAAAGGATCCTTCCGGATGCCATGAAGAGCACAGGGTGCAGCCAACTGCAGGTAGTTGCTCACGTTGGTACCAATGATATGTGTCACTTTGGATCAGAAGAGATTCTCTCTGGTTTCGAGCGGCTAACAGGAGTGGTAAAGGCTCCCAGTCTTGTTTGCAAGATGAAAGCAGAGCTGACCATTTGCAGCATAGTCTACAGGACGATTGCGGACATCTGGTACAGAGCCGAGTGGAGGGTCTGAATCAGAGGCTCAGACGGTTCTGCGACTGTGTAGGCTGCAGATTCCACGACTTGCGCCAAAGGGTGGTTGGGTTTCGGGTTCCGCTGAGTAGGTCAAGTGTCCACTATACGCAGGAAGCGGCTACACAGGTAGCAGGGGCTGTGTGGCGTGGACTGGGTGGTTTTTTAGGTAAGAGGGTCTCGGGAAAACACAAGAAGGGCTTCAGTCACAAAGGGTGCAGGGTGAACACAGGAAGAACGTAGATACAGGAACCATTAGTATAACAGTTATAAATTGTCGCAGCTGTGTTGGGAAAGCACCAGAGCTCCAAGCGCTAATAGAGAGCACTGATGCTCAAATCGTTATAGGCACTGAAAGTTGGCTGAAGCCAGATACAAGCTCAGCCGGAATTTTTGCGAAGAACCTAACGGTGTTCCGAAAAGATAGGCTAAGCACGCTTGGTGGTGGCGTGTTTGTTACTGTCAGAAATAGTTTAACTTGTCGCGAAATTGAAGTAGATACTTCCTGTGAGTTAGTATGGAAAGAGGTCATTGTTGGCAACCGGAATAAAATAATAATTGGATCCTTTTTACCGACCTCCCAGTTCAGATGATTCAGTTGCTGAAAGGTTCAAAGAAAACTTGAGTTAGATTTCAAACACATACCCGACTCATACGATAATAGTTGGTGGTGACTTCAATTTACCCTCGATATGTTGGCGAAAATACATGTTTAATTCCGGAGGTACGCATAAAATATCACCCGAAATTGTGCTACACGCATTCTCTGAAAATTATTTCGAGCAGTTAGTTCATGAGCCCACGCGAATAGTAAACGGTTGTGAACCTCTTAGCAACAAATAATCCTGAGTTAATAATGAGCATCAAAACCGATATAGGGATTAGTGAACACAGGGTTGTTGTAGCGAGATTGAATATTGTAATCCCCAAATACTCGAAAAATAAGCGAAAAATATACCTATTCAACAAAGCAGATAAAAATTCACTTGACGCCATCTTGAGAGACGATCTCCGCTCATTCCAAATTAATAATATAAGTGTAGACCAGATGTGGCTTAAATTCAAAGAAATAGTATCAGCAGCACTTGAGAAATTTGTACCAAATAAATTAACAAACTACAGAGCTGATCCTCCTTGGTACACAAAACGGGTTAGAAAACTGTTGCAGAAACAATGAAACAAACATGCTAAATTTAAACAGACGCAAAATCCGCCAGATTGGCGATCCTTTACAAAAGCTCGAAATTAAGCGCGAAGTTCAATGCGAGATGCCTATAACAGTTTCCAAAAAGAAACTTTGTCTCGAAACCTGGCAGAAAATCCAAAGAGATTCTGGTTTCATGTGAAGTATGTTAGCGGCAAGAAACAATCAATGCCTTCTCTGCGCGATAATAATGGAGATACTGTCGAAGACAGTGCTGCCAAAGCAGAGTTACTAAACACAGCCTTCCGAAATGCCTTCACAAAAGAAGTCGAAGTAAATATTCCAGAATTCGAATCGAGAACAGCTGCCAACATGAGTAACGCAGAAGTAAATATCCTCGGAGTAGTGAAGCAACTTAAATCACTTAATAAAAGCAAATTTTCTGGTCCAGATTGTATACCAGTTAGGTTCCTTTCCGAGTATGCTGATGCATTAGCTCCATACTTAACAATCATATAAAAGCGTTCGCTCGACGAAAGATCCGTACCCAAAGTTGCACAGGTCACACCAATATTCAAGAAAGGTAGTAGGAGTAATCCAGTAAATTACAGGCCCATGTCGTTAACATCGATATGCAGCAGGATTTTAGAACATATATTGTGTTCGAACATTATGAATTACCTCGAAGGAAACAGTCTATTGACGCACAGTCAACATGGGTTTAGAAAACATCGTTCCAGTGAAACACAACTAGCTCTTTATTCACATGAAGTGCTGAATGCTATTGACAAGGGATTTCAGATCGATACCGTATTCCTGGATTTCCGGAAGGCTTTTGACACTGTACCACACAAGCGGCTCGTAGTGCATTTGCGTGCTTATGGAATATCATCTCAGTTATGTGACTGGATCTGCGATTTCCTGTCGTAGTAATTGACGGAAAGTCATCGAGTAAGACACAAGTGATTTCAGGCGTTCCCCAAGGTAGTATTATAGACCGTTTGCTGTTCCTTATCTATATAAATGATTTGGGAGACAATCTGAGCAGCCGTCTTCGGTTGTTTGCAGATGACGCTGCCGTTCATCTACTAATAAAGCCATCAGAAGATCAAAACAAACTGCAAAACGATTTAGAAAAAAATATCTGAATGGTACGAAAAGTGGCAGTTGACCCCTAAATAATGAAAAGTGCGAGGTCATCCACATGAGTGCTAAAAGGAACTCGTTAAACTTCGGTTACACCATAAATCAGTCTAATCTAAAAGCCGTAAATTCAACTAAATACCTAGGTATTACAGTTACGAACAACTTAAATTGGAAAGAACACATAGAAAATGTTGTGAGGGAGGCAAAGCAAAGGCTACGTTTTATTGGCAGGAGACTTAGAAAATGTAACACACCTACTAAAGAGACTGCCTACACTATGCTTGTCCGTCCTCTTTTAGAATACTGCTGAGCGGTGTGGGATCCTTACCAGATAGGACTGACGGAGTACATCGAAAAAGTTCAAAGAAAGGCAGCACGTTTTGTATTATCGCTAAATATGGGAGAGAGTGTCGCAGAAATGATACAGGATTTGGGCTGGAAATCATTAAAAAGAAAGGCATTTTTAGTTGCGACGGAAGCTTCTCACGAAATTCCAATCACCAACTTTCTCCTTCGAATGCGAAAATATTTTGTTGGCACCGACCTACATAGGGAGGAACGATCACCACTATAAAATAAGGGAAATCAGAGCTCGTACGGAAAGATATAGGTGTTCATTCTTTCCGCGCGCTATTCGAGATTGGAATAATTAGAGAATTGTGAAGGTGGTTCGATGAACCCTCTGCAGGCACTTAAATGTGATTTGCAGAGTATCCATGTAGATGTAGATGTAGAACACCGACGTCTGTTGTTGTAGCCTGCCAGCCAATGCAAACACTTGCTAGATAGCCCGGTTTGTGGCATGCAGAACGTGTGACATCACGGAAAGTGGAGCGACGCCGTTGGTGCCATTGGTATAATCTGAACGTAATTTGATAGCTCGAACTTTTCTGGGCCCCTCCAGCGATAATGGGGAGGAAACTTTTGTACGAGCTTCGGCTCGCTTTGGGACACGACAGCGGCGAACAAAACATTTCTGTTTATGTACGTCTACTAACGATGAGCGCTGTGGATTGCTGCTACTGCACTAACTACTAAATCCCATGTCACTGGGGTACCAGACAAAGAGGCGCTTGTTAACTCGGGTGATGACGTTGATTGGATGTCATCAGTCGATTATAGAAAAAAAAACAGCGAGTAGTGCTAAAGGAAATGAACATCAGAAGCATCGTCAAACTTAGATTGCTCCGGTGCTGTTACTTCATGAGCTTTGGCCATTTTATCACATCATTCAGGTTTGGATCAGCTGACTCTAAAGCCTTCACAGTAATTGATCTATTCAGAAGCGAGACATGTAATAACAATATAGATTAATCATGCCACATACAATGCACCACACTGTTCACGGGAAAAAATCACACTTGGGTGCCAAGCCTTGCAAGTAAGCAGCCGATACTGCATAATATTGTTTACGTTGCTTGACACATGTTTAATTTGAGCCCAGTTGCAACTATGTGGGCTTGGTGACCGTAATAGCCGGTCAGAAAATTACAGTCGCTATAAAAGCTCAAAGTACTGGGAGCTGAGAACGGGCATAGCTTTTGCACCACTTCGTATAGTTTATTACTGGAGTGCACCCTGACGACCTGGATCAGTTGTTTGACTTGCCTTGTCGTGAAGATAAAAACGACTCAAATAGACCTCCCAACCCATGTTTGCTTTGTCGAAGCAAGCGAATGGTGGAAGGGGAGGCAACGAAGCTGCAGCTGCAGACTATTGTTGGTCTTACAGTAATTGTAGCATCAGTTTCTGCTGTTTCTGTTGAAATTCCCCACTGCTGTTTTTGTTGCTATCATTGCTGCTTCCTCAAATCCAACTGTTATTTTTGCTATTGCTGCTATTTTCGTTGGTGTTGCAGCTGCAATTGCTGCTGCCACAGCTTTAGAGCCGGCCGCGGTGGCCGTGCGGTTCTGGGGCTGCAGTCCGGAACCGCGGGACTGCTACGGTCGCAGGTTCGAATCCTGCCTCGGGCATGGGTGTGTGTGATGTCCTTAGGTTAGTTAGGTTTAAGTAGTTCTAAGTTCTAGGGGACTTATGACCTAAGATGTTGAGTCCCATGGTGCTCAGAGCCATTTGAACAGCTTTAGAAATCCAGTGTCTTTGCTTCACTGTAATAAACTGGTATCCAAAATTAAAGCAACAAACCGCTATTTCCTCTTCCTGTGTCTAATGTAGGGTATGATCATATAAACTGTCAACAGACCTCCGTACTACCGTGTTCTACACGGAGGACGGCATTCCGGTTGACGGACAACACGCCAGCGATGACGTCAGGTCACTCACTCATCCAACGGGATAGTATCGTCACGTCATCATCCACCAACCACTCCCCAAGACTTAATTGCGTCAACATGAGATTGATGACATCATTCGCAGCATGCCCCGTCGTTGTCAGGCCTGTATAGGTGCCAGAGGCGGTCACACCCCATCTCGAGCAGAGCAATCAGTTGTTGGAATGTGTGTGCAAATCCGTTCAGTTGGAAAAAAACGAAGAACATTTTTATCTACCGTTATACACTTTGCAGTCGTTTACGTTCTGTATTCTTTACACCGTTCCTACTTTACTATCACCTGTTTACATTGTTTTGTGGCAAAATAAGAGCAACCTTGCGAAATTTCCGATTGTTATTTTAATTTTGAACAATGGTGTAGTTGTCCGTGGAGGAAGTCCTCGTCGGCACCTTTCTGTCCAATTCTGCGTAGTTAGAACATAATTTATGATCACTCGCACTGGGAGTAACGCAAAGAGAAGCGAAAGGAGTAGAGAGTTCCTGAGGTCGGTGATGGTGGAGTGCACGAAGTGAACCTGTACGCAACAGCAAAGTCCAGAGCGTAGCGAAATCGTCGTAAGTGTGTACAAACAGTCCGACGAGCAATCCGAATCGTAAAGGTTAGACAGGCAAGGGCAGTTACCCTACTGGCGAAGTATGGGACTGTAGTATTTACAGGCTCTTTTACGACAGCGGATGGCCCCGTGTGGCAGGCCTGCAGCTGTGGCGGCTACCCATTGGTACCAAGATGCAGTCACAGTATGAAGCCCCAGTATCTCTGATCTGTCCTCCATATCAGTGCTCGGGGTGGGTGGGTAAACCGAATCACTGTAGATACTACAATGGTCATAAGGGGGAGAGAGAAAATTAAAACTGGGTGTCAGTAAAGGGCCAAGTTTCCTGTGTCAAACTTGAGCTTCTATGGGCTTATCGAATGTTCAAGTAACCTATAGGAATGCAGCTAGATATGTCAGTAGTAGGGAAATGGTTATCCCAGGCTGTATTGTTGTCAAATTTCTGATATCACCTGATTATGTCACGTAACATAGATTTCAGCACTGCTACTTCGACGTCCCTGTGACCCTACGATCCAAGACAGCAGACATAGCCCAACTGACCTATGCTTACAATCGCGGGGCATTCAAGAAATGACAGTCGTGGAACTAGGCTAACTGCCCTAATGTAAAGTGGCGGGAAATTCAAAATACACTACTGTCCATTAAAATTGCTACACCGAGAAGAAATGCAGATGATAAACGAGTATTCATTGGACAAATATATTGTACTAGAACTGACATGTGATTACATTTTCTAGCAATTTGGGTGCATAGATCCTGAGAAATCAGTACCCAGAACAACGACCTCTGGCCGTAATAACGGCCTTGATACGCCTGGCCATTGAGTCAAACAGTCTTTGGATGGCGTGTACAGGTATAGCTGCCCATGCAGCTTCAACACGATACCACAGTTCATCAAGAGTAGTGACTGGCGTATTGTTACGAGCCAGTTGCTCTGCCACCATTGACCTGACGTTTTCAATTGGTGAGAGATTTTCTGTATCCGAAAGGCCCGTACAGGACCTGCAACATGCGGTCGTGCATTATCCTGCTGAAATGTAGGGTTTCGCAGCGATCGAATGAAGGGTAGAGCCACGGGTCGTAACACATCTGAAATGTAACGTCCACTGTTCAAAGTGCCGTCAACGCGAAAAAGAGGTGACCGAGACGTGTAACCAATGGCACCCCATACCATCACGCAGGGTGATACGCCAGTATGGCGATGACGAATACACGCTTCCAATGCGCATTCACCGCGATGTCGCCAAACAGGGATGCGACCATCATGATGCTGTAAACAGAACCTGGATTCATCCGAAAAAATGACGTTATTGCCATTCGTGCACCCAGGTTCTTCGTCGAGTACACCATCGCAGGCACTCCTGTCTGGGATGCAGCGTCAAGGGTAACCGGAGCCATGGTTTCCGAGCTGATAGTCCATGCTGCTGCAAACGTCGTCGAACTGTTCGTGCAGATGGTTGTTGTTTTGCAAAAGTCCCCATCTGGTGACAGGGATCGAGGCGTGGCTGCACGATCCGTTACAGCCATGCGGATGAGATGCCTGTCATCTCGACTGCTAGTGATACGATGCCGTTGGGATCCAACACGCCGTCGCGTATTACCCTCCTGAACCCACCGATTCCATATTCTGCTAACAGTCATTGGATCTCGATCAACGCGAGCAGCAATGTCGCGATACGATAAACCGCAATCGCGATATGCTACAACCCGACCTTTATCAAAGTCGGAAACGTGATGGTACGCATTTCTCCTCCTTACACGAGGCATCATAACAACGTTTCACCAGGCAACGCCGGTCAACTGCTGTTTGTGTATGAGAAATCGGGTGGAAACTTTCCTCATGTCAGCATGTTGTAGATGTCGCCATCGGCGCCAACCTTGTGTGAATGCTCTGAAAAGCTAATCAATTTCATATCACAGCATCTTCTTCCAGTCGGTTAAATTTCACGTCTGTAGCACGCCATCTTCGTGATGCATCAATTTTAATGGCCAGTAGTGTAGCTCAATTGTGGTAAGTTTAAACTAGTGGGAAACTTAAAAAATCCCAGTTTTAAAATTGCTGCAGCCCACTTGTGCTATGCTCATGTTTAATTTTTAAACAATTTCTCCCTCACCAGTTGCCAGTCCATTACGCTGTTTAAGCAGTTGCCATCACTACTTAGATTTCATAGGCTAGAAAGTTGGCCTCCTCTGCTGAGCTGGTTTCAGAAGCCACAAGGACTGCATACGTGATGTCATCATGCCACTGTCTTCGGCTGGTGACGTAATGCTGGGTCAGGCTGCTGCTGTTGAGTGCTACGCCAGTGAGTCGCTACCGCTGCAGCACATTATTCAACAGTGAGTGCTTGACATTCCCCTGGGCCACCTCCACCTCACCACACACTGCCTGTTGTCACTGGTGCTGTGCAGGCTTCGGACAGATTGACATTGGCTGCGTGCGACACCCGTTGCTGCTAGCTCAGTGTGACGTTTCTTAGGTCACCTGGAACGCGACAACTCGCATGATGATGTAGCTTAAACTGCATGACATTTGTAAACACTCTGACTCAAGAATGCACTTAGGATATTCTGTTTCCGAACGTACTTTCTCCACTGTTTTCAGTTCAAGCTATTAACAGTGCAACACAGAAAAGCACTTATCAGAAGCGCGATCTGTGCTATTTCTAAGTAACGCTATTTCTGACGCACTTTCTAGCACCAGGATTTTTCCACACACACACATACACACACACACACACACACACACACACACACACACAACGTATGAAATTGATACGAGGCGACCGAGGACAATTCGCCTAACTTTCCACATAATAAATGAATCTCTATGCTTTGAAGGCTGCATTCTTTCAGATACTGATGTAGCTGCAAATCCTGCAGACGTTGTGATGAAAGAATATATTGATTCAAAACTATTATGAGCTAATAAAGAAACTTGAAGCTGATAACCATACAGTAATTACGTTTGTGTTAGATCATCACCCACTTTAACACCCCAATGAGATTTCATAAAGATGTGTGGTGATTGTGGTGCAAATGATAGAGTAGTAGTAATATTAGTAGTTGTAGTATTAGTATATTCAAACTGTAGACTCAAACAATAGGATTCCCAATTAGAGAACTGCAATGACTGGACACTTATCTTGTGTATTTACCCAAACTGCAACATGAAAAAAATATATATATACCCAGCAATAAAGAATGATTTAAGCCAAAAATTATCAACTGAAGAGTTACTATCACCACAATGATGCAGTGTCAGCGTGCATCATCATGTAAGTATTTTCAATGTCTGTATTGTGCATATTTATCTCCAGATAATATGATGGAGTACCCAACAATGAAGATACCTTCACCAAACACGAGCTCGTGGCAGTAATTAATACCTTATTCACTTTATATTCAAGTCAAAGTAAATTGCAGGTGTCAGGATGATGTCTGATCGTGAATTCTTCTCAACTGAAAATCTAAGATGTTGTGGCAATAAAATGGTATTGTTTCTCACGAAGTGGTCTCAGTTATTGAATTCCTCAACAGGAATCGTGGGCATCTTTGCTCGAAATAATAAAACTCTTACACTGTCATTAAGTAATCGTAAGGTCAGTACAGCCGATTTCCCACAAACTGTTAAACTTTATAATGAGTTGGAGACCATTCGTGTGAGGAGCAGACTTAAGTATTTCGTGTACATTAGTTATACCATACAAAACGCACTCAATCAGAGGTTAAGTTGGCAGCCATATGTATACAGCATTTACGAAAATTTATGGACCAATTTAATATAGCTATCTGGCAAACTCCACATCTCACTGAACTAGCTCATTGCAGCTCAATATTTTGACATGTGTTGCACAGCAATATGCAGTAACACCTAGGACTTCAGCATATTAGATGTAGGTATATGCCTGCATTCGTAGTTGAGAATGTGCATATATCCAACTACACACAAGAGTTTGTAATGCAAATGAACTGTGTGGTAGATGCACATGCTTTTTTTTCTCATTGTGAAACTGCATGTATGTCGATGTAGTTTGTAGTCATCACCATAAGCATATGGATGAAACACCCTCTTCACAAGGACTGTTAATAACTGATTCCTCTAATAATACTATAGGAAAAGAAAATAAGAAGAATGGTTTACTCCTGTCCGACAATATACACTGAAGAGCCAATGAAACTGGTACACCTGCTTAATATCGTGTAGACCCCCCCCCCTCCCCCGAGCATGCAGTAAGTGCCGCGACACGACGTGGCACGGACTCGACTAATGGCTGAAGTAGTGCTGGAGGGAACTGACACCATGAATCCTGCAGGGCTGTCCATAAACCCGTAAGAGTACGAGGGCGTGGAGATCTCTTCTGAACAGCGCGTTGCAAGGTATCCCAGATGGACTCAATAATGTTCATGTCTTCATGTTAGGGGAGTCTTGTGGCCAGCGGAAGTGTTTAAATTCGGACGGGTGTTCCAGAAGCCACTCTGTAACATTTCTGGACGTATGGGGTGTTCCACTGTCTTATGCAGGAGTTCCCGACCGCAATGCCGTGTCCTGCCTGTTCACATATCTCTGTATTTGAACACGCATGCCTATACCAGTTTCTTTGGCGCTTCATTGCATGATCGATAATCGTAGGTCAATTGGATTTTAGCAAGTCTAATATCCTTATGTCCTTACTAATGAGTTCAGATGGGATTCACGTTGAAAAAGTATATTTATTTTGAAAAAGCGTTATTTCAGTCCAAATTTCAGCTATTGCAGGAGATACTGTCAGACACTGGCCGTATAACATGCAAGACTTGCAGTGAAAGCAGCAGTATCCTACCATCTGGAGGAGTAAACACAAATACTGTGTTTACATATGATGATTTTGTAGTGGAAAATTAAATACAGAAATTCTTCTGCTTCATGGGAAATATGGGACTAGATGTCTTTTATTTGAGTCAAACGCGATCTAGGATTCTAGAGCAGCTGGTAAGGATGATGCGTACAATATTATCCCCCTCAGAGAAAATAATATGAATCTAGAACAGATTTATTAAGCACATGTAGGAACCAACACCACATTACATGAATGAAAATTCAGATTCCCATCGATAGTATCAAACATCATGCTACAAGAATTGAAACAAGTCACTAAAGGTCTCAGAGAAGCAAATACTTATTCTCAAGCCATTTTGTGGCTGATCTGTGATTTATCAGTTGACAGTATTCAGAAGAAAGCAAATGGGAGTGTGTATAAATTGAACACTGTCTCAAAGTCTGCTTTGTGCATAACAACATGTGGAGAAAACAAAGCTATCGAAGTGTGTAAGGCTATCAGAGAGAAGCTGCAATTCCTTAGGTTAGGGCACCTGACAAGAATTCAGTCTGTCGGTGAAGCACTTGGACCTGTTACTTAATCTCTTGAACGAATCTCGAAGTTGAATGATGAAGAAGATGCTATTGGTGATTTCATTAAACATCTCAGCTATAATTGGGTAAATAGAATACATGTAGTAAGCAGATAAAAGCTGTTTGTCTTGGATGCACAGGCAATAAGTTTAACCAAGAATGCAGTACAAGTCTGTTATAAAGAATTTAAAGGAATATCAACTCTACTGAGTCAAATATTCTTAAAAACTACGTAATGCGGCAAGTATTCACCAAAAGATATAGGAATATATTGTCAAATATTACGTAAAAGTCAGTGGAGGAGGATCGAAAAGTACCTTATGCTCTCCATCAAAGTGTCTACACAAGGCCCCTATGTTCTCCGTCACCTGGCTAAGCTTGACACTAGGTTTCTTTATGCTTAAGATATGCGACTGCTCCCTATCAGAAAGACTCTTTCCTTTCTACTTGAATTTTCTACAGACCTAGGCTTGCAGTTGTTCCTGTGATTCTGCTGCACTTTAGAAACCTCAAAAATTGGTTGACGCTCTTTTCCTACTTTAGGTAACAAGTCAAATTGATTGATAACTGGAATCTGAAATGTGATTTCTGAGGTTTTCTCCGTTTGCCCACCTGTGTTATTTGCCTCCTTCTCCCAGTTCCCATTGTCTGTTTCCCCCTTCAACTTACCTAATTCAAAATATTCCATTTCTAATTCTGTCTGGGGGTCACAAATCTTTCTTCCCCGTTCGATGATTTTCTTGTCTTGCTTAGGTAATCCACAGCTCCATGCAGGAGCCTCATATGGCACCTTTTTGGCTTCCCCGATGTGTTCTCCCCTGTCAAACACCAACCCATAATCCTGATTCTCCCATACCAATCAACCTACGACAATATCCACATTTGTCACTCTTGATGCTACTCTTACAGTTAACTAAAAATCATTACAACACGTTTTAACTATAATAAAGTGATAATTACTAAAAACTTATTTCTCGGTGATTAGAACAGCTAACTTCTAGGCGTCAGGCATGTGTAGACTAACACGACAGATGTTCGTTGAATGTAGATTGCAGATGATATGAAGCGAATGAAAACCAAAAACATCACGATATTTTCTAACAACCACATTCAGCTGACGCTATCAGGTAATTATGTAAAGCACTGTAATGAATTCAAAACAACATGTTATGATTAGGCGGCAGATAGGCCTTAACACTAGCTTGTAAACACACCACCGATATTCACTGAACGTAGGTTTTAAATCACGGAATACATGAAACCAATGAAAACTCTAAAAAGTACTTTATGTATAACAACAATATTAAATAGACACTGCCCAGAAATCATGGAGAGCATTGCACTGTTTCCAAAAGAACTTGTAACGCTCCGCCACTGCTGTTGTTTATGTTCGTGTTATCAGTAGATCATCATTGATGGACTTCTGGTCGTGAATGTGGGTTTAGATTATTTTTTTGTGTTGGAGAATAGCGTATGACTTACCGCCAACATATTCAGAACCATCCTGTTGTTCTGTTGCTAAGTCACACGTTTCTTAGAGCAGAAATTCGAGGTAGATACTATAATTTGGGTGGCAGACAGTGCCACAGTGGTATTGTATATGTGAGTAATGGGGAGGAATTTTTTGTCATGTAAAGTACATGAGTTCTGATAATCACACTTGTAGCTTTGCATAACTGTGTAAGGTGGCAGAATAAATGAAGGTCAATTTCGGACCTTACGTAAGAGTTTTATACATCCTAATGGGAAGGTGGATATGACACCTAACTTACTTTGGTGGTAATGAGCAGATTTGTCTGTAAGTATGTAATACATGTAATGCAAAAGGGATGAAAATCGACGGTATTAACACACTCCTCCTATATAATGCGTGTCAATGAACAGAAGATGAAACAAGCAGCGAGAGGAAACGTTTTGTGTGGAAGTCAGCGTAGGTAGATGCAGAGGCTGCAACATGAGAGGCACTACGAAAAGCTCTTAGGGGGGTGTCCCACGGCAGGAGTCAGCGATCGGATAGGTGACGCATACTGCAGAGCTAGTAACAGGCCACCAGAAGTAGGACAGAAAGAAACTTAAGAAAACTGCGTTTCGGAATTCCAAATGGATACCAACAACACCAGTGACGCAGTTGATCGCATGGACAACGAATAGTATAGATGTGAGCGAGCAGGAGACGTCAGATTGGCGGAAACGAACTAGGAAAAAGTAAAGTGTCGAGATTTTGATGCAGTTCAATGCTAGGGCCCTTGCTATTGACAGAGAGAGTTTCCACAAAATAAGAGGAACGCTTCTATTGACCGAAAAAAGCTGTGACATGGAGAACGAAAGAACCCAGTTTGGGAGAAAGTTCGGCTACGAGAAAGACGAGAGCAAAATTTTCGTGGACTCTTCTCTGAACTGGCGTCAAGTGCAGAATGGGGTGCGTAATGCTGTGTACGACGCAGAGGAGAAATTTGAGTGAACACTGCGACCACTGAGGCTGACATTCAGCTAGATATTAGCTGAAGCGTCGTTGAGCTCACACTATCGAGAAAGGAACCAGCCAGTTTGTTAATTGTCCCTGCGAGGACTGAGAGGGCATTTTAATATGCATGCTGCTCCAGCCATGCTCATGAATATCGCCATATTCCAAGGCTAGGGATGAGTACACGTTTCATTGCCTAACAAGAAGCATAGGAAGTGTTTCTGCTGAAAAAATCGGGCAAAGGCGTAATTAGTTTTTATAGGAATTTCAGAGAACGAGAGCAGCCATGTAGATGACAGCTAATCGCATGTAAGGTAAATACTGCGTGCAGAAGTGTAAACTTGTTGGTTCACCAGCTTGCGTCCTCTGCAAACTCGAGCGACCTTGGGTAATCTTTTGTTCAACTTGTCACAAAACTAACCATCCTCCGTAGACTTGATGTGATCCTAAATAGTACCGAACTTTGAACTGGAATTGGATGATTTATCGTAGTACTGGCCAACATCGTGACGTAGTCGTAAGAATAATTTTGTAAAGAAATTTCTAGTTAAAATTTACCATTGTGGGGTTTAGGATTATTTCCTTTCTGAGGACGAGATGCGTTCGTTTGACAACTGTCGTAACATTGTCACATTGTAAACTGTGTGAATGCGTATATTTCTGTGATAAGATTGTAATATTAAACCAAAGTTATTTACAGCTTACACAGTTGTTGTTCTGACCACCATACCTTACAGAATGGCGAGCCTGCCAGGATGGCAATTGGTCTGCCTGGATGGCAATTAGTCAAATTATACAGGGAAATTAAAATTTTTGAATTGAAAAGATAAATTTTGTTGTGTTGTTTTTATGACGAGGTTACCCAATGTATGTGTATATGTAGTGGTCAGAATACAGTAAATGTGTGATCCAAAGTTTAGAAAAGTTGTATTAATAAATAATACCATGTTTATGTTTGCGTAAAAGTAGCTTGTGCACAACCTTGCTGGCGCGCGCGAAGTTTTTCACGGTGTTGTTGAGTGGGTTGAAATTCTACGAACAGTGAATGGCGTTGCTTATGATGTGTCCATAGTCTAAGAAACTTTCGACGAGAGCTCAGGCTCGCGCAATTCGAGGAAGACAGAGGTTAGTTAGACGATCGGAGATGGCGGAAGAATGGAGTTTATCGCAGATAGGGCAAACTGAAGATCTTGACACGACAGAGATTGATGTACAACAAAAAGTATCGAGTGCGAGTCACGGTACGAAACGTAGTGGCAGTGCAGAGGGAATGATAGTAATTTCGCGATTGGTATGTCTGAGAATTCACAAAAACAAATGACCGAGCTAGTGGTCAGAAGTAGAATCAGAGGACGAACAACTTCAGTATGTTGAACCAAATATTGTTATTCTAAACCTTATGGGACAGTTTCCAACAGAAAGAATGTGTGTAAGTACATCCGTACTATGAACGGAGTCGGTGAGACGCCACGTGAAATACGCAAAAGGCAAAATTTACATCAAATAGTGACAGGTGACGACGGCGAGGAGTCAGATAGTGTGTTCGCAATATTGAAGCAACTCACTATGGTCGTAAAGCAGACAAATTCAGGGTTAGCAGACTTAAAACTTGAAACAAACGCAGGGTTAGCAGACTTAAAACTTGAAACAAATGCAGGGTTAGCAGAGACAAATGCTGGCTTACATAGTCTCAAAATTGAAACCTATGTTGGATTCGGAAAAGTCCGCGAAGATCAGCAAAACTACGAACGGAAGTTAATGAACAATTTACTAAAATTCGGAGAGAGGCGAATGACTCGCGCGAGCTTACACAGTTGTTAATGGCTGATCAGAAAAAAGATGCGTTCTGACGTTGACCAGGTGCAGGATGCAGTGTCCGATGTTAATCAAAGAGTTGATAATTTAGCACGTAAGACGTCTGGTAAGGCGCCACAAATCGTGGAAGAGCTCAGAAAACGTGTCACGCGGGCCGCATTAAAAATATTCGAGATACGCACTGAAAACATCGTCTCGGAAAATCAGAAACAGTATGAAAATCTTCGTACAGAACTGAAACAGTGTATCGAGAGCCGTACAGAATGCAATAGTGAGGCAACGGAATCGGTAGTATCACCCGACTTACTGATGGACAGAAACCCAGAAGTAAACAAGTCAGTTGTACAGTCTTCCGCAGCAGTAGCGGAAACACAAAAAAGGCACGAGATTCCAGTCGTATATCCACAAGAGGCTACGTCAATAATTACCGAAACGAAACAAGTAAATGTGTAGAGAACAGTTAAAACAGGTGAGCGAAGCAGCTAATGTGCGGTCGCAAGAGACAATGGAGCGAGAAACGGTAAACGCGCGCATTCCAACAGAGCGGCAGCCGGCCCTCAGAAAGTATGTGAGTGACGCGAGAACAGCAAGTACGACGACACATGTACCAATTTCTCAATTTCCAAATGATAGTACAACAGGTTATAGACCGCATGTCAAGCCGGCCGGAGTGGCCGAGCGGTTCTAGGCGCTACAGTCTGGAACCGCGCGACCGCTACGGTCGTAGGTTCGTATCCTGCCTCGGGCATGGGTGTATGTGATGTTCTTAGGTTAATTAGGTTTAAGTAGTTCTAAGTTCTAGGGGACTGATGACCTCAGAAGTTAAGTCCCATAGTGCTCAGAGCCTTGAACCATTTGAACCGCATGTCAATATGAATCAAATAGGAAGACGAAACACTAACCAGTAACGGGAAATTTAACCGAATCTTTAAGTCCGATACACGAGGAACGGTGCGGTTTAGATAACTGCACAACACTGCGTAGATACGATGCTAGATGGGACGTAAATCTGTTATCTCAGGACCCAAATATGGTAGAACGAATACAAGAAAACATCACAGTTGAAGGGAACGGATCATGTTGAGAAAACACAAACGCTGTATGGTGGAATAGAAAAATTTGACAATGACCACTTTTTGACAGTCAGAAAATTCCAACATTACAAAGAAAGCGGGAACGGCTTACACCCACGCCCGTTTAGAAATTAATTCCTTATCGGTTTACCAGAGCATTGGCCACTTAGACATAAACTTGACTTCATTTGTGGGCATATGGACGGCGCAATAGCGGAAACCATGCAAAGAGTAGCTGCAAACTGTCAAACGTATGAGCAATTCGCATTCTTGGAGCGCTATTGGTCCACGGAAACCCAAAATAGAATAAAGTATGATTGTTACAGAAAGAGTTATTCGAACATTCAGGGGAAAAGAAACCAGTTAGGTTTTTCGAAGAAATGACAAAAAAGAATCAGTATTTAGATAATCCATACAGTGGTGGGGAACTGATACGCACGTGTACAACGAAGTTACCGTTACGAAAATGGCTCTGAGCACTATGGGACTCAACTTCTGTGGTCATTAGTCCCCTAGAACTTAGAACTAGTTAAACCTAACTAACCTACGGACCTCACAAACATCCATGCCCGAGGCAGGATTCGAACCTGCGACCGTAGCGGTCTTGCGGTTCCAGACTGCAGCGCCTTTAACCGCACGGCCACTTCGGCCGGCACCGTTACGTTACCAGCAGTTATTGGCTGGTAGAGCAGCAGATAATATACAAGGATTTAAAGGGATGTTAAGAGAATTGAATTCATCTTCAGTGAAGATGACGCGAAGAAGCAACGTACAGTGAGAGAAAACAATGGTAGAGGGAATATTAGCAACCGAATAGGCTTTAATAATAGTTACAATGGCAATAATAACGTAGAAAGAGGTAATCGATTTGGAAAGAATGTTAATCGACCATGGGATAACAACAATAACTATGGTTTTGGGAACTCACAGAGGGCGAATAATAATTATGGTTTTGGTGGGCCGCAGAACTACAATAGTGTATTTGGTCCAAGAAACTACGGTGGTAACTATGATCCGCGATATAATCACCGTGCAAATGAGGCAGGAAGGTTTAGAGGTTTTCAACAACAAAATCCAAGTTACTCAGGTGGAAATGGAATGGCCACAACGCAGAACGGTTGGGAAAATCAAGCTTTAGTTGAACAAAACACGCGATATGAAGCGGTACAGGAAATCGAGTTGAGGCCACCAAACCCAGGTAAAAGACAGAATTGACGAGTTGAACGGTACGAAGACCAGTCACAAGTGATTTAATCGCGAAATGAAGTTAATTATATAATGAAATATGTAAATAGACATAGTTTTGATCAGCAAGATTCTTAATTTAATCGCGAAATGAAGTTAATTATATAATGAAACATTTAAATAGACATAGTTTTAATCGGCAATATTCTTAAGTAGGTTTAGCGAGTAACCGGATACAAATAGCAGCATGTTGGGATTCAATTGACTGGGAATCGACCGATGATGCGGGACAGGAGTTATTAACGGTGAATACAGACAGTAGTACAGAAACTGATGGTGACCAAATTGTAAAAGATGTAGCTCATTTATACGAAACGGAGAGAGAAATAGTATGCCAAGATGATAGATCACCATTGATAACACCAATAGTGACACCCAAGTTAGAAGTGTATTCCCACCAGTACCCAGACTACAACATCAGCATATAATAAAATTAGCACTGAGCAATTTGAAGAATGCGGCGTTAAAGAGAAAGAACCGAACGGACAAAAGGGCAAACAACGAGTATTTTCACTAGGACAAAAGGTACCAGTAAAAAATCCACCATCTCTCTAGCAGGAAAAAACACCAAACCCACAAGTTCTTTTCTATATACAAAGGCACCATGGAAGTGAGTAAAGTAGTCCATGATAATGCAGTCGAACTGATTAATCCAAAACCAGGAAAGTCATTGGGTTTGCACCATGTGAGTCATTTGAAATTGTGTAAAGGGTAAAAAAAAAAAAAAAGTAACTCCACACGAGAATTTACTTGTATTAAATATCCAGAAATTAAAGAAACATAACAAAATGTAGACAAATAAAACTTTTAACTTGTACTTATCTCAGTTAGATAAATAAAATAAATTGCGTAGGAGAGTAAAAGAATATTATGAAGAAAAGACAGGAAAGTGACAACCAACGTAACTGTTCTACAAACGATATGTGGTACGGGGAAAGAGGAAGACAGAGATCAGCATGTAAATAGTTTGGCGAAACGGTTGTAGATTCTCTCTTAAAGACGTAGTGTAAAGCAGAAGGAAGTTTATTTTTGTGGACGAAAGGAAGTAAAGAAATAGAAAGGAAATGGAGAATTAGGTAAGAAGGAGATAGTCATTTCTAATTTGTTCCGTCGACGACAGTGAACAAATAATGGAGGAAATATTCTGGGGGAATATGGCAAGCATATGTGGTTTGTGGAAGGTACCACAAAATGATATTGAAATAAAGATATGAGGGAAATAAATATAAGAAGTCGTTAGGAGGTAATAATTACGAAAGAGAATTGAATTATTAAGCTAAGCAAGAAACATGTTATTTCGTGGAAGGAGGTCAACAGTAGGAAGTAAGATTAACCCAGAAAAGATTTCAATAAGGAAGAGTATGATGGGGAAAGGAAGGAACATAAAAGTTTACTATCGAGAAAAAGGAGAAAGGGATAAGTACAATAGAGAAAAAAATTTTAAGCTTTAAAACAATACAATAGGAAAACAGAGAAAATTTTCGAAAAGAAATAAAAGAGAAGAGATTTATTGTATTTTGAAGTTCTGTTACAGCTAATGCCAAAAAGAAGAGACTGCTGAGAAAGAGACGCGGGAGTCGGATTCAAGGTGCAAAGTTTTCAAAATAACATAATATACTTGTAGTTAGAAAACTAAAATGAGGTAAAGGAAACAATTCAATAACTTACTGTCATCACCATCAATTTCACTCTTACTACCCATCGTGATGAAGATGAGGAAACCATGACCTGTAGATTAAGAAAATCAAGTAGAATAGGGTAGAAAGATGAATAAAAAGAACAGTGACAAGAAAAACATTTTATAGAGTAAATGATAAAGAAGTAGAATAGTGTGGAAATATGAATAAATAAAACAGTGATAAGAAAATCATTTTATAGAGTTAATGATAACTTGTGTAAATTTAAGTAAGAAAATTTTTATGTTTGTTAAGTTGTAACGTAATTTAAGGGAGTAAGGGTTAGAATAAAATAGATAATGATATCATGTGAAATAGAGAATAGGTGAGGATGTAAGAGGAGTAAGATAAGCAAATCAGGGAGAAACATTGTACTGGATAGGAAGTCAGCAGACAAGGTGCAACATCATTACGGCAAGATCGATTGAGGAGAGCGCTTAGGCGTGAGAGGAAGGGACACTGAGTGTGAGTGCCTGGTATGTCACCTTACGAGATGACGAAAGAAGAGCCCTTGGTGGAAGCAACGGTCCAAGAGGATAACACCTCTAGGGGAAAAGTTTGGAGAGCTACAATGCATCCTGGATACAATCAACATGTACCCTGACGTGAGCTTTATTCATATGAAAGCTACATACAAGCGTTATAACAATGGTTTTGCGAAAATGTTAGATACTTGGCACTTCTATCGCGAACTGTTCAAAGCGGCATATGGAGAGATTATGGATGTCCACCGAACCGGAATGGAGACGGAAATATTACAGCGAGGAAGAGCAGGTGTTTAAATTCACCGCAGGAAGAAGAACAGACGTGTTTCTGTAGCTCAACGTGCAGAATCGCTGAAACTGTTGTCAGACCATACGGAATTCAACAACTGCGAAACAACCCCTGAAACTCATGGGACGAAGCAAGAAAACGATGAACAACCGATTACAGTAAAAGAGTACGCAACAATTTCAAAGAAGACGCCATAACAACGGATAAAACGATAACGAGGTTCAGCAGGTCTTCAATCCCAATTCCCGGTCCAGAGAAGAACGAAGACACATGTGAGAAGACAGCAAGATGCACCAAGAACAGAAGATGCAACGCAGAAGATTTGGAAGAAAGAGGAGCCTGGACCAGAAGAGATCAAGAAACCTTTTCAAATCCCTTCCCATAGAAGATCATTATTACTTTTAACTGTTCTGGCAGTACAAATATCCGATATTTCTTATGGCAAATTGCAGCACCTTCGGATATCATACCGAGAGATGGGAGATAACTACTCATATGAAAACCCGGAGACGAATAGACCATTGATGAGCCGAAATAAAGATTCGTCAAATGAAGAAGATAAGTTTATGCTGCCAAGAATAGATCTCCAATACAACGTCGTCATAGACACATGCCAAATCGAACAAAGTCATCCACACATTCACGATATGCTCAGAACTTCAGCAACCTTTCTCTCTGCCGACCGTCATTCCATGCTCAGCGGTGACGCGGCGAGACCCACAGCAGATCTTCATCTCATGTTCGACGGAGGCATGTCGAAACAGATGAAAAACAAAGTGACGATTTCAGTGAACCATGTTATAGATGTAGGAGAAAGAACTGTCTGTGACAGACTAGTATCCGAACAAACGGAAATAAGAAAATTTTTGCGATTGTGTTTAAAAATATTTGCATTTGAAGACTTTTATGTGTTAGCAACAGATCCTTATTGGTGATGCGTTTATAATTTTTGACACAACGATAATATTTGCTTGTATTTCATATTTTTCAACATGTTTAAATTAAGAAAGCCTAAAGATAACATTTCTAGAGAGGTTGAGATTCTAATGTGTGACATATTTCTCAAAAATAGAGGATAGATAAATATAAATGGGTTTCGGTATTTGATGACGCCAGTTTAAATTTTGTAAAGTAATTAGTAGGATTAGAAATTTAATATGTTTGTAAAAGTCAAATCTGAAAATTTTTGTACAGTTATAATGCATAGATTTTAGATTTTTGGGGAATATAAACATGTTCATGAATAGGATTATGCCTGTAAAGTCATGGGAATCATTTGGTTGATTTTTAACTAAATCACAAAGCTTTATTATAAGAAATGAAACTTTCTTAGATTATGACTGATATGAAAGCTGGAGATATTGAAAAAGGAGAGGATAATGTTAAACGAAGGTTTCCTCAACTTCAATACATATCCATCATCATTTATCATAAATTAGGTAACCAAAAAACAGGTCAGTCTCAATGTTAAAATTGTTAGGGATGATACAAATTTATAGATAAGTTTAAATTCTTGGAATTCAGATTAAAAGTAAAATGTAGACAACTATACTGAAAGGAAAGGATCTTAGCTTAATAAATAGAACTGTACAAAAATCAGAAAATTAAAAAGAATGTTAAATTTTGAAAGAAAAAAGAACATTACTTAAGAGCTCAAATCCGTAAACATGAAATCAAGTACAATGTATAATAGAATAATAAGGAGACTAGATCAAACCACTGTTTAAGGTATACAAAATATTAAAATAGGAAGCTGGTCAGTAAATATGTCAATTGCTACAGTCAGCAGTTGCAAACAATTTTGCACTGACTCCAATGAATTTCTCAACAACTGATTGACCCACCATAAAACTGAACACAGAAGGAGAAGGATATGTGACATGGCAGAATAAATGAAGGTCAATTTCGCACCTTACATAAGAGTTTTATACATCGTAACAGGAAGGTGAATATGACACCTAACGTACTTCAGTGGTAATGAGCAGATTTGCCTATAAGTATGCAATACAAAAGGAATGACACTCAATCGACGGTATTAACACACCGCTCCTATATAATGCATGCCAATGAGCAGAAAGTGAAACAAGCAGCGAGAGGAAACGTTTTGTGCGGAAGCCAGCGTGGGCAGATGCAGAGGCCACACCACGGGGGGCACCACGAGAAGCTCTTAGGGAGGTGTCCTGCAGTGGGAGTCAGCGACTGGACGGGTGATGTATACTGCAGAACAAGTAACGGGACAGCAGAAGTAGGACAGAAAGAAGCTTTAGAAAAATGCGTTTCAGAATTCCAAATGGATACAAACAAAACCAGTGTCGCAGTTGATCACGTGAAGGGCGAATGGTACACATGTGTCCGATTGGCGGAAACGAACTAGGAAAGAGTAAAGTATTGAGATTTCAATGTAGTTCAATGGTAGGGCTCTTGCGATTGGCAGAGAGAGTTTCCACAAAATAAGAGGAACGCTCTTATTGGTCGAAAAAAGCAGTGACGTGGGTGAGCCGTGCACGGCCCGTGTTCATGCCATTTATTGTTTATCATCTCCTATTACAGTACTGCTACCTCGTTTTCTTATTCCATTTACTGGCGTTACTAACTTTTCCTGCCTTGCTTGCCCATGAGCGGCAGCAGCAGCGCATATCCATAAGTGGATTGTTGGACCATCTCTGGAGCCACCGATAGTATTTCCGGGTCGTCGTGTGTCTGGCAGTCAGTTGGAGACGGACCAGCATTGCAGGCGGGATGCAGCAGCAGTGAAGTCGGGGGCGGAGCGCCGGTGAGGCGACGACAGCCAGTGCTCGCCGACCGCTGGCGACACACGTGAACTGTCCGACGGAGGCAGACTGGAGCGGGACGACCGTTGGATGGTCGTTCGGTTGGTCGTCTTATCGGCCGACGTATATTTGGCCCTTTCACCGTTTCCTGGCCTGGGAGTCGGTCGGTTGGCGTGGAGCAGCAAGGAAGTCTTAGTCGTGTGGACTCTGGATGGGGCCGCTGGCAGTGTGCACACGCGGTTGGAGTGTGAGGTGCTGCTTGCAAGTGCTACGACGTTCGAAGCCCACCGATCTTGGACATGAAATTTGAGTCCTCAGTTAACCTACTGTCGAGCCTCAACTGTTTACATTTCTTCATTTGATCCTTGTTGTCGCTTTTGGGACATTCTCGCGAGCAACAACATGTGTGTATTCAAGTCGGCCAAGATTACAGCCATCTTCCTGTGGAGTTTAACTTAATTTAGTCCCTGTTATTGAAGTTGACTAGCGGTACCTTCTGCCTTGTGGCCATTGACGTTCCGGTTACCTGCCCTGGATGTTGACGTAATTTTCGGCAGTGTATTTTCCTCGTCGTGTTGTTGCTGTCTAGCACGGCATGTGGTTCGACAGCTGAGGTGTTGTTGGTCGTTGTGGGCGCCAATTTTCATTCTGTGTGTCGTTGTATTGAAATCTTGCGGTCGTTTTGCTGGTTGCGTGGAGTGGAACTGATTTTGTAGATTGGTCATTCGGCTATCTGTCGGTTGGGTTGCCTTCAGATTAAGAAGTCGTTGGACAGGCTGCCTGTCTCACCCAAATGGGCATTAGTGTTACAATCCCAGGCCAACCCTTGGAAACTTCTGAGCGCCGTTCCTTGTGTGTTACATAGTAATTTCCGTGTTTGGGCTTTAGTTATTTGGTTGATGTGTGGCCTTCAGCTGAGTATCAATATTTCTTAAATTAATGTTCTTGTCTTGTCCTTAAGGCATGAGATTGTTATTCTTTTATATGGGGCCTTCAGCCGAATTTTACTTGAGATGTTTTAAGATAAGGCCTTCTGCCTTTTAAATTGAAACTCTTTTTCTAGGCCTTAAACCGTTAAACATATTTTGCTGATATGCGGCCTTCAGCCGAGTATTAAGATCTCTTAAATTAATGTTCTTGTCTCGCCATTAAGGCATGAGATTGTTATTCTTTATAGGGGCCTTCAGCCGAATTTCTTTTTTTTTTTTTTTGAAATGTTTTAAGATATGGCCTTCTGCCTTTTGATTGAAACTCTTCTTATTGCTTAAAATACGGCCTCCAGCCAAGTTCCATTAAAATTAAATTGCTAAGGCTTTCAGCCTGTTTAGATTGAAGATTTAGAAAATATTCTTGGGTGAAACCTCCAGAAGAACTTTGTATTTCAATTTCTTGCTTAGGCCTTGTGTTTTCGATTTTGAGTGTGGCCTTCAGCTGATCTAAAGTTAATCAAAGGAGGTCGATTATGGTTTTGAGTATTTTGCATCCTTGATGTGATATTGTGTGTTGGTGAATAAAGTTTGTATGTTGAGTACAACTAACAGCAACTTAGTTTGGCCCCTTTCCACAACCTAATCCGCTCTATCCTGCTAGCCCAGGCATTTCAATTGTAACCTCCCCACAAAATTTTTATATGTAACCATTAACCAAGTGTAACGTCCCCACAAAAATAATAATAAAATGAATTTTTTTTTTATATTGTAACCTCTGAACAAAATTAGTTCCCATTTATAGTCTCCGTGCAGAAATACATTCACATTTAATGTAACCACAAAATTCAAATCGTAAATCCGG
This sequence comes from Schistocerca nitens, assembly GCF_023898315.1. Lineage (NCBI taxonomy): Eukaryota > Metazoa > Arthropoda > Insecta > Orthoptera > Acrididae > Schistocerca > Schistocerca nitens. The sequence continues at coordinate 565,445,267 of NC_064614.1, read as the reverse complement.
AAATAATAAAAAATATTCAGTAACCTGGTAAATTTTATGAGGACAGCAGCGCTGCCCTTCGGCCCTGTATTCTGAATAAAAAAAAAAGGGAAAAATTCTTACCTTAATAAAAACTGCAAATATATCTTCTCTTATGTAGAAATTTTTTGACACAGCTTCGTGCAATGCTGGCGTATATTTTTTTCTCATTCTTGGAAGGAATGATCATGCATTCGGAAATATTCTTTAAATTCAAATGAATGCTTTTCTTTAAAAAAGTTACTTTATATTATAAAAATTATTATTGAGGCATTTTTTTGAAAGAAATTAAATGACAATTAATATACATCACTAGATATGCGCAAGGCTGCTTCTTTACCTTCTACAATAATACTCATCCTCCAGAGTCCTGACCAGAGTCCCGAGCAGACTGCCGACACGCGCACGCACGCGCCGACTACTGCTTACTAGCACGGCAACGCATACGTCTTACACAGTGGAGAACGAAAGAACCCAGTTGGGGAGAAAGTTCGGCTACGAGAAAGACGAGAGCGAAATGTTCGTGGACTCTTCTCTGAACTGGCGTCAAGTGCAGAATGGGGTGCATAATGCCGTGTACGACGCAGAGGAGAAATTTGAGTGAACACTGCGACCACTGAGGCTGACATTCAGCTAGATATTAGCTGAAGCGTCGTTGAGCTCACACTATCGAGAAAGGAACCAGCCAGTTTGTTAATTGTCCCTGCGAGGACTGAGAGGGCATTTTAATATGCATGCTGCTCCAGCCATGCTCATGAATATCGCCATATTCCAAGGCTAGGGATGAGTACACGTTTCATTGCCTAACAAGAAGCATAGGAAGTGTTTCTGCTGAAAAAATCGGGCAAAGGCTTAATTAGTTTTTATAGGAATTTCAGAGGACGAGAACAGCCATATAGACGACAGCTCATTGCAGTTAAGCTAAATACCACGTGCAGAGGAGTAACTTTTTGGTTCACCAGCTTGCGTCCACTGCAAACTCGAGCGACCTTGGGTATTCTTTTGGTCAACTTGTCACAAAACTAACCATCCTCCGTAGACTTGATTGTGATCCCAAATAGTACCGAACTTTGAACCGGAATCGGATGATTTATCGTAGTACTGGCCAACATCATGACGTAGTCGTAAGAATAATTTTGTAAAGAAACTTCTAGTTAAAATTTACCATTGTGGGGTTTAGGATTATTTCAGTTTCTGAGGACGAGATGCGCTCGTTTGACAAATGTCACATTGTAAATGTGTAAATGCGTGTATTTCTGTGATAAGGTTGCAACATTAAACCAAAGTTATTTACAGCTTACACAGTTGTTTTTCTGACCACCAAACCTTACAATTGTAACATATGTATATAAGTGAAAGCGGAGGAACAGGGCCTAAACAATATATTATGATTTTCCGGTTTATTTGATGGTGTTCCGACCTCTCCAAGAGTATTGCAGTGTTAATGTAAAGTGGAATCACATTTTGCATTTGCGAGTCTAGTACCTGGAAAACTGCGTAACATGTAAGCACAAGTACTACCTCTACTGCCCAACAGACCACGCACAAATATCTGCTTATACTCATCAAAAAGGTCTCAGTTCCAAGATTTCAGGGAATGTTGATGCAAGATATACTATATAAGGCTATGTGGCTATCTAATGAAAATTTAATTCTAAGTTTATATGTAAGGGAGGTTCTGGATCTCTCTGGATGGCATATGTTGTAAGACACACCAGGTGGCTCCTTCTCTTACTCCACTTCAGAGATCTTATCTTTGCACCACCGTGGGCTTAGCGGTTCCCAGAATACCGGCTTGCTGAAGGGTGTAAGGCATTCTGATACTTCACTCCCTGTCTTTATTCCCTGTTATTGTCAGCTCGTGATGCGTCTCGTTGTCAACAGCGGACTCCCCATGTTAGAAAAGTGCAAAACCGCTTTCTGTCATTTGTGGCGCAGAAACGGTCCGGTCCGGAGCTTGGCCCCCACGCTGTACACTGGTCCCAACTTGCACTTAGGTTCTCCTTCCACGTGCCGCAGTGGCCGTACCATTCCTTTGGGGACACTGACTCGTTCTCCCCCGTTCAGTTGGCCTCTGTCCGCCTCCGGTAGCTGAGTGGTCAGCGCGACAGAATGTCAACCCTAAGGGCCCGGGTTCGATTCCCGTCTGTGTCGGAGATTTTTCTCCGCTCAGGGACTGGGTGTTGTGTTGTCCTAATCATTATCATTTCATCCCCATCGACGCGGAAGTCGCCGAAGTGGCGTCAAATCGGAAGACTTGCACCCGGGGAAAGGTCTACCCGACGGGAGGCCCTAGTCACACGACATTCATTTATTAGTTGGCCTCTCCTCAATATGCCGTTGTTAGGGTTCCCAACTACGCATTTAAGCAATCGTCCAGAATAAGAAATTACTTACAAGTTTGGTAGTTAGATATTGCAGTCACTGACACAACTTTAACTAAATTGTTCTCTAATTTATAGGTGGAAAGTAATTTAGATTAGCTGAGTTTATTAACCCTAAAATACTGAAGTGGGGAAAATATTACATTACTGCTAAACCATCGTAAACTGTACTATTCCGAATTTATTCAAAGGAAGTCATAATTTATAGGTTATGAATTACTTAATTACAATTATTAGATACCCAATGGTACCTTATACAGGGTGGTCCATTCATCGTGACCGGGCCAAATATCTCACGAAATAAGCGTCAAATGAAAAAATTACAAAGAACGAAACTTGTCTAGCTCGAAGGGGGAAACCATATGGCGCTATGGTTGGCCCGCTAGATGGCGCTGCCATAGGTCAAACGGATATCAGCTCCGTTATTTTAACAATAGAAACCTCCATTTTTTATTACATATTCGTGTAGTACGTAAAGAAATACGAATCTTTTAGTTGGACCACTTTTTTCGCTTTGTGATATATGGCGCTGTAATAGTCACAAACACATGGCTCACAATTTTAGACGAACAGTTGGTAACAGGTAGGTTTTTTAAATTAAAATACAGAATGTAGGTACGTTTGTACATTTTATTTCGGTTGTTCCAATGTGATACATGTACCTTTGTGAAATTATCATTTCTGAGAACGCATGCTGTTACAGTGTGATTACCTGTAAATACCACATTAATGCAATAAATGCTCAAAATGATGTCCGTCAACCTCAATGCATTTGGCAATACGTGTAACGACATTCCTCTCAACAGCGAGTAGTTCGCCTTCCGTAATGTTCGCACATGCATTGACAATGCGCTGACGCATGTGGTCAGGCGTTGTCGGTGGATCACGATAACAAATATCCTTCAACTTTCCCCATAGAAAGAAATCCGGGGACGTCAGATCCGGTAAATGGTATGGTGCTTCGACGACCAATCCATACTATTCAACACCGCTTCAACCGCACGCGAGCTATGTTCCGGACATCCATCATGTTGGAAGTACATCGCCATTATGTCATGCAGTGAAACATCTTGTCGTAACATCGGTAGAACATTACGTAGGAAATCAGCATACAAGCACCATTTAGATTGCCATCGATAAAATGGGGGCCAATTATCCTTCCTCCCATAATGCCGCACCATACATTAAACCGCCAAGGTCGCTGATGTTCCACTTGTCGCAGCCATCGTGGATTTTCCGTTGCCCAATAGTGCATATTATGCCGGTTTACGTTACCGCTGTTGGTGAATGACGCTTCGAGGCTAAATAGAACGCGTGCAAAAAAATCTGTGATCGTTCCGTAATTTCTCTTGTGCCCCGTGGCAGAACTGTACACGACGTTCAAAGTAGTCGTCATGCAATTGCTAGTGCATAGAAATATGGTACGTGTGAAATCGATGGTGATGTAGCATTCTCAACACCGACGTTTTTGAAATTCCCGATTCTCGCGCAATTTGTCTGCTACTGATGTGCGGATTAGCCGCGACAGCAGCTAAAACACCTACTTGGGCATCATCATTTGTTGTAGGTCGTGGTTGACGTTTCACATGTGGCTGAACACTTCTTGTTTCCTTAAGTAACGTAACTATCCGGTGAACGGTCCGGACACTTGGACGATGTCGTCCAGGATGCCGAGCAGCATACATAGCACACGCCCGTTGGGCATTTTGATCACAATAGCCATACTTCAACACGATATCGACCTTTTCCGCAATTGGTAAACGGTCCATTTTAACACGGGTAATGTATCACGAAGCAAATACCGTCCGCACTGGCGGAATGTTACGTGATACCACGTACTTATACGTTAGTGACTGTTACAGCGCCATCTATCACAGAGCGAAGAAAGTGGTCCAACTAAAACATTCATATTTATTTACATACTACACGAATATATCTGTTTGAGCTATGGCAACGCAATCTAGCGGGCCAACCATAGCGCCATCTGGTTTCCCCCTTCAAACTAGACGAGTTTCGTTCTACATCTACATCTACATGGATACTCTGCAAATCACATTTAAGTGCCTGGCAGAGGGTTCACTGAACCACCTTCACAATTCTCTATTATTCCAATCTCGTATAGAGCGCGGGAAGAATGAACACCTGTATCTTTCCGTACGTGCTCTGATTTCCTTTATTTTATCGTGGTGATCGTTTCTCCCTATGTAGGTCGGTGTCAAAATATTTTAGCATTCGCAGGAGAAAGTTGGTGATTGGAATTTCGTGAGAAGATTCCGTCGCAACGAAAAACGCCTTTTTTAAAATAATAACAGGTTGTAGTTTTTTCGTTTGATGCTTATTCCGTAAGATATTTGGCCCGGTCACTATCAATGGACCACCCTGTATATCAAATTAAGTACAATATGCCCTGTTTTATGCTCTTTTGCAATAGTAAATTTTACATAGGCTTAGTAATCTAAGGTTAATTTAAAGGGGTCTGACAATGGTACGCGAAAGTTTTGACTAAAAGGTCACTTAACAGTATGTGTGTATGAATTTTCGATACCTATGGATTGTTGTGCTCTTTCAGAAATGCTGAGGTAAGATGTAATAATTTCAATTAATGTATTTCAATAACTTTTGGACTTCGCTTCATATTACAAGTCGTTCTAGAAGATTTCAAAGTGTATGGTTATGGGCAAGGATAATGTTTCAAGATAAGGAAGGTACAAACCAAGATCAATTGTGCATGTTTTTACATGTGTAAGTAGGATCAAAGCAGCAAAGAGAACAGAGTTTCTAACTCGGCCCTAGCGCGCAATTTTTTTTGTGTAGAATGCTAAGTATTGCGAAATAGTATTGGCTGTCTTAGAGCCGTATTGACGGTTTTTACAATATACTGAAGGAGACTGCAGTACCTTAAAAATAATGACGCTCGGTCTGTATATTGCGCAATATATTGTTCCGTTTTTCGGGTTTGTGGACGTGTAAACAACTAATACAGTGACGCCTATGAATATGAACGCCTAAAGAAAGATGAAAAGAAATCATATGTTGAAGTGTATTCAAGCGAGTAGTTTGATTATATTTATAAAATTTAGTTAGTAATTGCTGTAGAAACATTCGCCAACAACGTTTAAGTGCGAAGAAATAACAATGCAACTGCCTATTTGTTTGTTTCAGAAGCTTGAAATATTTATTGCAGAATTATATGATCACTGCACTACCTAACGATCTTCTACAAAAATCTTACTATTCAGGTTTACAGATCACTTCGAGCATTGTTGAAAGTGAAATCCGACGAGTATAAGAACAATATCTTTAGTGTGTACAAAAGGTGTGACGAGGTTCGCCAGTTCGTTGAAAGATTCTTTGTTCGTGATTAAAAATTCTGATAGTCATCTGGTTCTGCTGCAAGTTCTATTAGCATGTTAGTATGGTAGTGTATAGAACGCCTTCCAAGCCACTTTTAGTCCTCCGCCGGTTCTTCCTGCTTTTTTTTCCGCAGCACGTAGCGATTGCAATCGCAGTACATGCAAGTTCTACATTATCGAGCGCCAACTGATGTGTCCCAGGCATTAATATTGCGCAATAACATTGTGCCCTTCCCCCATGAACCATGGACCTTGCCGTTGGTGGGGAGGCTTGCGTGCCTCAGCGATACAGATGGCCGTACCGTAGGTGCAACCACAACGGAGGGGTATCTGTTGAGAGGCCAGACAAACATGTGGTTCCTGAAGAGGGGCAGCAGCCTTTTCAGTAGTTGCAGGGGCAACAGTCTGGATGATTGACTGATCTGGCCTTGTAACATTAACCAAAACGGCCTTGCTGTGCTGGTACTGCGAACGGCTGAAAGCAAGGGGAAACTACAGCCGTAATTTTTCCCGAGGACATGCAGCTTTACTGTATGATTAAATGATGATGGCGTCCTCTTGGGTAAAATATTCCGGAGGTAAAATAGTCCCCCATTCGGATCTCCGGGCGGGGACTACTCAAGAGGACGTCGTTATCAGGAGAAAGAAAACTGGCATTCTACGGATCGGAGCGTGGAATGTCAGATCCCTTAATCGGGCAGGTAGGTTAGAAAATTTAAAAAGGGAAATGGATAGGTTAAAGTTAGATATAGTGGGAATTAGTGAAGTTCGGTGGCAGGAGGAACAAGACTTTTGGTCAGGTGATTACAGGGTTATAAATACAAAATCAAATAGGGGTAATGCAGGAGTAGGTTTAATAATGAATAAAAAAATAGGAGTGCGGGTTAGCTACTACAAGCAGCATAGTGAACGCATTATTGTGGCCAAGATAGACACAAAGCCCATGCCTACTACAGTAGTACAAGTTTATATGCCAACTAGCTCTGCAGATGATGAAGAAATTGATGAAATGTATGACGAGATAAAAGAAATTATTCAGGTAGTGAAGGGAGACGAAAATTTAATAGTCATGGGTGACTGGAATTCGTCAGTAGGAAAAGGGAGAGAAGGAAACATAGTAGGTGAATATGGATTGGGGGGAAGAAATGAAAGAGGAAGCCGCCTTGTAGAATTTTGCACAGAGCATAACTTAATCATAGCTAACACTTGGTTCAAGAATCATAAAAGAAGGTTGTATACCTGGAAGAATCCTGGAGATACTAATAGGTATCAGATAGATTATATAATGGTAAGACAGAGATTTGGGAACCAGGTTTTAAATTGTAAGACATTTCCAGGGGCAGATGTGGATTCTGACCACAATCTATTGGTTATGAACTGCAGATAGAAACTGAAGAAACTGCAAAAAGGTGGGAATTTAAGGAGATGGGACCTGGATAAACTGAAAGAACCAGAGGTTGTAGAGAGTTTCAGGGAGAGCATAAGGGAACAATTGACAGGAATGTGGGAAAGAAATACAGTAGAAGAAGAATGGGTAGCTCTGAGGGATGAAGTAGTGAAGGCAGCAGAGGATCAAGTAGGTAAAAAGACGAGGGCTAATAGACATCCTTGGGTAACAGAAGAAATATTGAATTTAATTGATGAAAGGAGAAAATATAAAAATGCAGTAAATGAAGCAGGCAAAAGGGAATAAAAACGTCTCAAAAATGAGATCGACAGAAAGTGCAAAATGGCTAAGCAGGGATGGCTAGAGGACAAATGTAAGGATGTAGAGGCTTGTCTCACTAGGGGTAAGATAGATACTGCCTACAGGAAAATTAAAGAGACCTTTGGAGAGAAGAGAACCACTTGTATGAATATCAAGAGCTCAGATGGCAACCCAGTTCTAAGCAAAGAAGGGAAGGCAGAAAGGTGGAAGGAGTATATAGAGGGTTTATACAAGGGCGATGTACTTGAGGACAGTATTATGGAAATGGAAGAGGATGTAGATGAAGATGAAATGGGAGATAAGATACTGCGTGAAGAGTTTGACAGAGCACTGAAAGTCCTGAGTCGAAACAAGGCCCCGGGAGTAGACAACATTCCATTAGAACTATTGATGGCCTTGGGAGAGTCAGTCATGACAAAACTCTACCATCTGGTGAGCAAGATGTATGAGACAGGCGAAATACCCACAGACTTCAAGAAGAATGTAATAATTCCAATACCAAAGAAAGCAGGTGTTGACAGATGTGAAAATTACCGAACTATCAGTTTAATAAGTTACAGCTGCAAAATACTAACGCGAGTTCTTTACAGACGAATGGAAAAACTGGTAGAAGCGAACCTCGGGGAAGATCAGTTTGGATTCCGTAGAAATGTTGGAACACGTGAGGCAATACTAGCCTTACGACTTATCTTAGAAGAAAGATTAAGAAAAGGCAAACCTACGTTTCTAGCATTTGTAGACATAGAGAAAGCTTTTGACAACGTTAACTGGAATACTCTCTTTCAAATTCTGACGGTGGCAGGGGTAAAATACAGGGAGCGAAAGGCTATTTACAATTTGTACAGAAACCAGATGGCAGTTATAATAGTCGAGGGGCATGAAAGGGAAGCAGTGGTTGGGAAAGGAGTGAGACAGGGTTGTAGCCTCTCCCCGATGTTATTCAATCTGTATATTGAGCAAGCAGTAAAGGAAACAAAAGAAAAATTCGGAGTAGGAATTAAAATTCTTGGAGAAGAAGTAAAAACTTTGAGGTTCGCCGATGACATTGTAATTCTGTCAGAGACAGCAAAGGACTTGGAAGAGCAGTTGAACGGAATGGACAGTGTCTTGAAAGGAGGATATAAGATGAACATCAACAAAAGCAAAACGAGGATAATGGAATGTAGTCAAATTAAATCGGGTGATGCTGAGGGCATTAGATTAGGAAATGAGACACTGAAAGTAGTAAAGGAGTTTTGCTATTTAGGGAGTAAAATAACTGATGATGGTCGAAGTAGAGAGGATATAAAATGTAGACTGGCAATGGCAAGGAAATAGTTTCTGAAGAAGAGAAATTTGTTAACATCGAGTATAGATTTAAGTGTCAGGAAGTCGTTTCTGAAAATATTTGTGTGGAGTGTAGCCATGTATGGAAGTGAAACATGGACGATAACCAGTTTGGACAAGAAGAGAATAGAAGCTTTCGAAATGTGGTGCTACAGAAGAATGCTGAAGATAAGGTGGGTAGATCACGTAACTAATGAGGAGGTATTGAATAGGATTCGGGAGAAGAGAAGTTTGTGGCACAACTTGACTAGAAGAAGGGATCGGTTGGTAGGACATGTTTTGAGGCATCAAGGGATCACAAATTTAGCATTGGAGGGCAGCGTGGAGGGTAAAAACCGTAGAGGGAGACCAAGAGATCAATACACTAAGCAGATCCAGAAGGATGTAGGTTGCAGTAGGTACTGGGAGATGAAGAAGCTTGCACAATATAGAGTAGCATGGAGAGCTGCATCACACCAGTCTCAGGACTGAAGACCACAACAACAACAACAACATTGTGCCTTTCTTGGCGTTGAATATTCGCAGTATATGGACACAATATTATTGCGCAGTAAATTCTGAGCGTGTCAAGGTGTCTTAAGAAGGACGCAACACTGATGACAACAGAAACTCTCCTGAGCTGTCTCTTAACGGGTTCCGGTTGAGAGAAAGTACCGCACAGACTGCTAGCTGAGTCATTCTGGTGGGAATTACAGTGACGAAACTTAACCAGTCAGCAGGTGAGGCACAATCGAACCCGCAGTTCTGTTCAACAGTTCTGTGAAAGGAGGTTAGAATACAGGGGGCGTTATCTATGCCGAACACAGACGTCAGTTCAAGCCAGTGGGCGTAGCAGTCCGCCAGCTTGGAGAGCCTTAGAACACTGTTTCTCCGTTTAAGCTCTGTGTTAAATTTACCCTCATACCGTTAAATGCATTGAACTGACAGACAGTTATGTGTATGTGCTTTGAAACAATATACTTTTGTGAATGTGTACTCATAATCAGACAGTTGAAATTTAATTTTTTTAACGCCAACTCTCACTCGTCAAGCCTGCTGTACATCGTGGCAAAACAGACGATCGTACAAAACAACAACTTTCTAATCATCTCACTACCAGACATACTACATATATTAACATTTTCGCGACTGGGGTGTCGGTTTTCACGAGGAAGAGGGCAGTATCGTATAAAAGTTATTGATATATGTTCCAGAAGAAAAAGCATTTGAATTAACAGTTCCGAGTATGTGCTTTCCTGTGTGAATACTCACATCAGACAGCTGAAAAAAAGTTTTTAATTCCAGTTCTCATTCGCCGAGCATGGGGTGCATCACGGCAAAACAGCTGATCATTTTGTTCCTGGTTTAAGTAAGATCAAAATGTCCACAGTAGTACCTCGCTGCATACACAAAACAAGACCACTTTATTCGTTTCACAGTCAGATTATTAAGAGTTTCGGCACTGCCGTTGTTGTTTCTGGGAGGAAAAAGGCTAAATTGTATGAAAATTATTGGTTTAGCTTCCATACCAAGAAGCTTTCTCTCTAAAGTAAATTTTAAGGCAGTATCATGGTGAATCCTTTTCTTTGCTTTTGCTGATTTCCCCCCCCCCCCCCCCCCCCTTACGCTATCAATGTATAGGCCATTTTTCTTCCAGTTTTGCATAATCAGAATAGGAAATTCAGTTACAATTTTAACTGAACTTTACACTCACTACTGCATGTAGTTCACCTGTTATATGTATAAAGATTAAATCTGAAGTACTAATGCAGTTACCTGAAATAGGCCACTTTACACACCACAACTTTAGTTTTGCATTGTTAGGAACGCACATATCAGAATATTTTACTTAGTATTTATAGGCACTCATATAATCATCTATGAATTCCGTAAACATAATTGCTGAAGTGTGCCCTTAGATGAATACTTTGTTTACAAAGACAAAAATATCTAATACTTTGTCACCATATCTGTATCTTACATTCCATGACAAAATATTTGCAGCTGCACAGATAAAATTTTTAGCATAATTGCAAGTCATATTCAAAGAACATTTAAATTAGGGCCAACTATCAGCTTTTTAGGCTATTTCAAATTCACCACGGAATTGTAATAGCAATATGTTCTCACAAAATAAATGCTAACCTGTTAGAATTATACATACAAGTCATTACACAGGAAATAAATAAAACAGTATAAGAGCTACAAAGATAACGAAATACAATAAATACTATGAGACAAACTGACCTTTACAATACGCAGATTCCACAATGATGCAGAGTAAAATCCTAATGTATTTACAGTTCATATTAATCGCCAAAATTTCTAATTTGTTATGCGTAAAGTCTCTAAAGAACGGTGGTGAAGGCAGTATGTGCTATTCATGTGTTGTCGAAGTACATGACTGTAGGCTAAAGATATGACTAAGCATTTTAAAAGTAGTAACTGTGTTCTGGTGCCGCAAGGGGAACAAAATCTCTTAACAGACTCCGCACTGACAGACAAAATAATTGAGGTGTTGCAACGGGATAGAAACGAATTGCTAGTGAGAGTGACTTACAGCAAAAACTAAGTAATATGTAACCAGTGAAATGTGGTGTAGGCTACAGTAAATGCTGAACACTTATAATCGCAACTGAAGACAAACTCATGTGAGTCCAGTGCCAACACCATATAGGAAATATGCTTCAGAACAAGTAAGTTTACTTGCAGGTAATGAAACTGTTCTCAGGCCAGCTAGCGAAACAGCAGTGCAATACTTAAGTGTAACTGTAGACAGTGTTTACACGCAAACCATCGGAAACAAAATCGTGGTTAGAGATGCCAGGAATTTTCTGAAACATAAAGCACCTAAACATGTGAAATAATGTTAGAAGTCAAGAAATATAGTACGGAAACCAAAAGTTTTAAAGAGTGAATGACAATCGCCACAGAAACATCCTGGAGAAAAAAAATGCTAATCAGATTATTAAATTAAAAGTTGTATTAAGCCATTATTATGCTCTTTTCCGCAAAGTATTTTATCGGAACTGATAAACTGAAGACTTCACTGTAAGTGATACTGTTGTATTAATGGCTGTGCCAAACGATACTGAAGACTCACACAACAGCATTTTTAAAAACGTTGATAATGTCTTACGAACTTTTCTGAACCTAGTAATAAGATAAATGTTATATTACACCCATTTCCTGAAAGATTTCAAATAGAATGTATGAGCAAGAAAACCAGCTTCGTTAATCGTGTTCAGTACAATCAATGAAATGTTCAAAATCGTACACGAAAGCGGAATATCTGTAGATCTGAAATGGAAAGACTGTCTCGTGATAAATTCACATCACGATTTTCACTTAAAGGGGAAGGAGCAAGTATGCAATAGGCCGTTTTCATTAATTAAAAAGCCGGCCGAAGTGGCCGCGCGGTTCTGGCGCTGCAGTCTGGCACCGCGAGACCGCTACGGTCGCAGGTTCGAATCCTGCCTCGGGCATGGATGTGTGTGATGTCCTTAGGTTAGTTAGGTTTAACTAGTTCTAAGTTCTAGGGGACTAATGACCTCAGCAGTTGAGTCCCATAGTGCTCAGAGCCATTTGAACCAACCATTAATTAAAATTATAAGTTGTACCAGGTAGGTGCATTCCTCTTTGAACCGCCAAGTCTGCCTGAAGACATCACTGTGTCACCAAAATAAAAACCATGTTAAAGACAGGGAACATGTAAAGGAATGCTTAGACAAGTACTATAAAAAAACCAATGAAAACGGGAAATGTCAAACAAATAACGTCCACGAACAAGACTTAAGCAACGTGGAATATCATCAAAAAAGAAACAAGTATAATTTCTTTAGATCACAACTACTTCGTGAAAATAGTAGTAAAATAACTGACACCAACAATAGTGGCTAGTAAATCTAACAGTTATTTTTCAAATACAGCACAATGCCTGATTACCATACATAACAAGACACAACCAGATAGCAATGGACAACAATCGGATTCATACAACAACACTGTTTTAAAGTAAGTATAGTATTTATTGTAGAAACATTAAAAGATAAGGTTCATAAGTGGTAAATTCACAAAAAAAAAACCTGAAAATGCAAAAGTTACCACCACACCACCACTGTACAAAAAAAGGAGACAAATGCGAGGCTGCAAACTATAGGCCTGTATCACTTTTGTCAGGCTTTGCCCAAATTGTTGAGGAGGAACTGTTTCTTAGGAGACGAACAGCCTTTCTAAATAAATAAAGTAATTCACAACATGGATTCAGAACTGGCAGGTCAATCCAGCCTGCTAGTTTGGCCTTTCTAGATGAAATACAAACTGCAGTAGATAATGAGAAACGTGTTTCTGGCATATTCCTTGATCTTAGTTAAGCTTTTGATGTAATTGATAATGAAATTCTGTTGCAGAATTATGCAATAAAAGGTGTACCAAACAGGTGAATTCATTCTTACATCCATGACTGTCGATAGGTAACTCAAATAAAATACAAAGATAAGTAGCAGAAAAACATTTAGACTACAGGAAAAGATTGTTACAATAATAAAACTGGCTAAATCAGAGACTCCTGCAGACAAGTATTTAAAAGTCTCAGCATACTGATCCTTCCTTGTTCATATACCTATGAAGCACTGACCTTCACAAAATGGAAGCGCCTTAGAACAACAAAATATCTTCAAGCATATTCGTGATTTCCACTCTTCTAATCCTAGACAGATTACATGGCATTACAGTAAGTAAAAATATTTGTAAAGGAGGAGTGTCTCACACTGGCATTATGTTGTAAAAACACATGCCATTTTATTTCAAACAGATCCAAAATTTACATAAGTTTAAAAGTGAAACAGTACTTGCGTTTACTGACCTTCGAGTATTATTAGTTTAGTGTATTGCACCTAATTTGGTTCTTGTGGGCAAAGTCATTTTTGCTGCGTGGGCCATTCGTGTATGTACGAGGGCTATTCCGAAAGTAAGGTCCGATCGGTCACGAAATGGAAACGACTATGAAAATCCGATAAAGCTTTGCACAGATGTGTTGGGTAGTGTCTCTAGTATAACCCCAGTTAGCATCACGTCGCTCTTCTCATTTCTGAGCTCGCAGTGAGTGCGTAAAGATGTCTAGAAAATAGTGTCTGCCGCCAAGTACGGGGGCCTGGTGAGAAATTTCCCCTGAAGCTATGCAGCTAACATTACATAACTGTCGTGCTGTTTCGTCTTCAAGACAATTCTCCGCCGCATTCTGCAGGGGCAATGAAGATGCTCCTGCATCGTTTTCAAATGGAAATGTGAGATTACCCACAATACAGCCCGTAATTGTCTCCCTCTGAGTTTCAGCTCAGGTCACATGAACCGCTGGTTATGAAGACAACATTTCGGCACAAGACAACGAGCCGTAGGCCAGCGTAGAGAATTGGCGGAGAGCACTGGCGGCTGCCTTCTATAGCGAGGGTATGGGAAAGTTGGTACAACGCTACGATACACGTCTAAGTCGGGTCGGCGACTATGGAGATAAGTAGCTGCAAGGTGTATCTAACTGTTGCAAATAAAACATTTTTGATTTTTACCGTGGTTTCCATTTCGCGACCTATCGGACCTTACTTTCGGAATAGCCCTCGTAAATACCATATTGAAATTGCTTTTAGCAGCAAAACAAAGTGATTGTCGAGGGGCAACTGATCCCTCATGTGTGCACTCAGATTCTGAAATAAGGGTTTGTTGACGCGCTTGTTCAGAACTGCACTAACCATCAAGTCAATGAAGTTCTCAGGGCATACATGACTACGACCATTATTTTAGTGACAGAACACGTGTTCTGCACATATGCAAACTTCTGCTGCATCACTTGGCAGGATATAGTCATGATCATGGCTAGCAGCACTGACAGTCCCATCTGAAAGCAGACACTTCCTGTCTGTTGTCAGATTTATACACTGTGTAGGTGTGTAAGTACTTGGCACTGTTAGAATTGGTACATGCTCAGGGGCAGTACAGTTGCATTTCCCAGTTTCTCTCATTTCATGCTTCACGAGTATTTTCTTTATGCACCTACAAATTTCTCTGCAGTGGGGTTGCGGTTCCAACCTCTACGAAACCCTATCACTCCAAACATTATTTCTAAATGGTCCTGCGAACATTGGTAAAGAGGCAAACACTTAAGCAGAGATGCACACACATAGCCCTGTACAAACAGCTCACATGGATGCGATAAACTTGATATGCATACTAAAAAGCCAACGAACCCAGCTTTCCCTGTTCGTTACTGCCTTTTAGTTTTAGTGTGAGTACGTACTGCCTTGCTTCTCTGAAGAAATGGTGAAGATCGCCATAATTAGAAATACTGACTAGTTTCTTCCAACCAGATTGTACCATGCTCCTTGAATTCATAATGTTAAATAGCCGATTCATTAC
Organism: Schistocerca nitens; assembly: GCF_023898315.1. NCBI lineage: Eukaryota > Metazoa > Arthropoda > Insecta > Orthoptera > Acrididae > Schistocerca > Schistocerca nitens. The sequence continues at coordinate 565,430,091 of NC_064614.1, read as the reverse complement.
TCAGATGAACTTTACAGTGACACTGCACCTTTGGGCTCCGTTCATTCCTGCAATTAAAAAATACCCAGCTGCCATTTACAGCCACAAGCAAGAACACCATTGCCTCTTTCGCTATTGGCAAATTATCTGAGTCAATATCAGACCCAGCATCAACATAGCCGAAGTACCGACGCCATCAAATTCTACATGTTGCCTTATTGACATATCATCCATTATAAGACTGCAGACGAGAGGATAATCGCCCGCATCTCGTGGTCGTGCGGTAGCGTTCTCGCTTCCCACGCCCGGGTTCCCGGGTTCGATTCCCGGCGGGGTCAGGGATTTTCTCTGCCTCGTGATGGCTGGGTGTTGTGTGCTGTCCTTAGGTTAGTTAGGTTTAAGTAGTTCTAAGTTCTAGGGGACTTATGACCACAGCAGTTGAGTCCCATAGTGCTCAGAGCCATTTGAACCATTTGAGAGGATAATCTGACTCATTTGCAACAGCTCTCGCGTTTACAGGTTCGAATGCCTCACTTGTAAAACCAGGTGCCCCATTCAATCTCTGGTACCACTTGCTTATTGTTCTTGGGTGTGGTAAACACGTGTCAAATGTAGCTCTCACATAATCGTACGCTCTTGGAGAATAAACATTGAGCAAAGGGTGTCAAGGCTGATGCAAACTTTTTTGGAGATGGAGTACCTGGATCTTTATCTTTTTTCTGTACTGCATGTTTGCCTCCGAGAGAGTGTCCGAATTCCCTCTTCATTGATACAACAGGCTCATGGGGTGGCGTGACTGAATTTCGTGGCAGTTTAGTTGGCAAAATTAAAAAATGCATTAAATTACAAAAGTAGCGTTTCACTAATTTTGGAAGCACAGAAATTATCGCTACTTAATGGAGCAATGGTTCTCAATCTATGATCCAAAGTCTGTTGCCACGACAGTAACAATAATGAAAGCTTAAGCCCCTCTTAGACCCCTTGTTGTAGCACTATTTTGAAACACATTTATCAAGTAAAACATAAGGCAGAATGAGGGGGCTTTGCCATTGAAAGTTATTCTAAAAGCTTTACCATGAAAATATAATGACACCTGACACGCGTAGACTTGCAGCTAACAAGAACTAATCTAGAGTACACGTGAAGTAAAGATGTACTGAAAAAGTTCGAGAATCACTGCATTAACTGTTGTACAGTTAATGTGAGCCTTACTTTCTTGGAAACTTGATGGCTACTCGTCCTGCTCTACATTACATCTCACAGATGTCATTTCCTGTGTTGACCTCGGTAAAATAAGTCTCTGCTTTGGAACTTGCGACACTGCAACACTTACTCAAAAAATGCAGCTTATGTTAAAACAAGCTATGCTCAATTGGCAGTGTTACCGCCATAGGATGAACTCGTATATTTCACACGGACACCAGCGGAATAGAAAACAAAACAATAATTCAAACAAATAATGCAACGCAGACAGTTTAAAAAGAGGCCACAATTATATATTATATTCGAGCCTAAAAACGGATTATCTGCTTGAAGGAGCTATACAGTTAACGTGGAGACTTGCATCAGCATTTCTCAACAATCTTAAGCTAGAACCATCCATTTCTTCTTTTCTGCCCAACTCCATTTTAATTTGGCAGTAACAAGATAGCTTCTTAATGTGACAGGAGATACAATTACGTTATCACATGAAATGAATTGTTACGTGAAATAAGAGAGTAACTGTACTAAAGAGTCTTGAATCCAATTATGCTGCTTCATGAGAAGTACAATATGAGTGGTAACGTGCTTGCATCCCATGGAGCGGGCCCGGGTTCGATTCCCGGCCGGGTTGGAGATTTTCTCCTCCCATGGACTGGGTATTGTGTTGTCCTCATCATCATCACCGGCATGCAAGTCGCCCAATGTGGCGTCGACTGCATTAAGACTTGCACGCGGCGGCCGAACTTCTCCGGATGGGGCCTCCCGGCCAACAATGCCATACGATCATTTCATTTCCTTTCATAAAGTACAATGGCTTTGAAGAAAGCAGAGGAATTTTCAAAGATGTAATTACATGTAGGAAGAAAAAGGACTAAAAGTTTCGAAAGTTTTTAGTCAGGTCACAGTATTCCCTCGCTGTGTTAGCCAAAAACGCTAACTTTAAGTATGCATTAGAGTCACATTGGATACCATCACAACATGAGTAATAGCCAAACTACAAATTCCTAAAAGTGCACAACACAGTGAAACATTACAATCACTTAAGACAATGACGATCGCTCAATGTCAACTTCGCGGAAATGATCAAAACATACTCTGCTATATTCAGATGGTTTCTGGGACCGATGACCGTCGCAGTCTGGTCCCTTTAATCCCCCAAACCAACCAATCAGATGGTTTCCATTCATTTCGTTGTAGTGACTTGATTCACTAGCTTCTTTCTTCACTGTCCTTCGGGATCCTACAAACAGTCAGAAGTCGTTTAGTCGAAATTAATAGTCCATATTTTAACCATAAATATTAATTTAGCTAATGCACTTACTTGTGAAAAGTAACGCCTGACTGTCTGATTTTATTGCTACAGCCTTAGGCAACGCAGTAAACCGTTCTTAACGAATTTATGATTCTCTTTCGAAAAGCAGCATAGCAGTATCAATAACTGATCAAGACTCAGCAATATTACGGGGACACGGACGGAGAGAAGGCTTCACTTCTTCGGCGTAAGGGCGTCTCCCTATTTCCTAACCTTTTTGGTTCTGTGCCACTGCCACTCACGTTCTGCTTAATAGTCTCGAGCTAATGATTTCTGTCTGAGACACCAGACGATCACCCACAAAGTGAGACAAAAACTGTTTCTTGCTGAATAAGAAGGTACGTCACCTGGCCGTAAAAAATGGTTTCTTGTGAGCATTGCGTGGTTTTTGTGGACTCTATAGATGACTTCTCGATCTTAGTAGTGGGATCTTCCTATATGAATTATATTCGTGTTACACTAACGAGTTAGCACGGTAATGTGGTAAAAACACATCGTGTCCGAGTAAAGACTATCTGTAGCACAGAAGAAACAGCGCAGAAATAGTATACAAAAATTGATAGACGCCATACTTGTTCGAAAAGATAAAAATTTCCGCGTTGTCTCTTATTTCATTGTGTAGGACCACTCTGTCTTCATACAGAATCCAGCTGCTGGCAAGTTTTATACGCAGACAGTGTAACGACCATTTTTAAATATGCAAAAAGAAGAATATTTGGTCTCATTGAACCGATTAACCTAATGAGATAGTATTTAAGTACACATTTAAGTACACTGTGGAATCAGATTTAATAGGTATCAGCTACTATGATTCGTTAACTTATCAGGTAGTATGATTACTGGGTATGGGAGACCACAAAACAACCTTCTAGATGTAAAGCAACACCACACGTTTTACGCTGCCCTGCTCTTTCACTTCTTTTCCCTCTTGAGTAGTACGTAACAGGCATCATTCTGAGTTTTTTCCCTTCTCAGTCTGGGGTACCAGTGTCGGGAAATGAGCCCATGTTTTTTCGTAAAGTGTCATAGGACAGGGCCGGCCGTCGGTTTTCAAGTCAGTGGGGGAGTACATGTGATTTAGCAGTTTTAACGACATTGTTATCTGCTTATCATTTTCTCCTACTAGTCTTTACAGGATACTTTCAATAACTCGTCATTGTTGTACACGTAATCAAGCTAACAATATAATTATAATGAAACCTGTTTTTACATTACCAGATTTTACATTTTTCCAGCGTTTATGTATTTTGTTCCGACGATCACCTTATTTTGTCCCGTCGTAATCCCTATTCTCAATTAATTGTTTTCCTGCCATTAAAAGTTTAGTATGGATAAAATTTCCCATATTTTGCGTTTAGAACCACTACTGCAAGCTTCAACATCGAGTTTCAGATCGATTTTTGCGGAAACTTCTTTGTCTTCCCTTTCACGCATGACCTGTAGGATAACGTAGCCTATCTCTACCACAAGTAATAACCAATCAGCGACCACGCAGTATAAATGAACACCTCTTTGCAAGGGTTCGCTTGTTTTAATGATAAATATATCTCCGAGTGATGCAAAATGTTATTATCTTTTTTTAAAAAAGAAAGATATTATCTTCTCAACAGTTCTTCAAATCATGAGCTAGACCCTCAATTTTTATATATGGAAGAAGTGAATTTATTCATGCCACTTTCGTTGCCTATGTCTGCGGCCAATCCAGAATTTGTAACACTTATATCGATTAGAAGTAGGTTTATATTATGTAACTGTGTATCTGCAATTTATGAAGTGAGTATTCTGTGCTGTTTAAACTCCTCGATCTATGGCAAGAAAATTAGAGTTTTGTAATGTATATATGAAAAAAGCAAAAGAATATGTTGAAATGAAAAATTATTATTATATGAGTATGTTCATAAAAAGAAAATGTTTGTTAAAAGCTGGTTCATGCTTAGGGCAATTGTATTTGTAACATGTGAAAGCTATAGGAAAGTCCCTTCGCAACGGAAGTGGCGTGGCACGATGTAAAAGGTGGGTTTGGTGGTCGAATGGAGCGGCTCCTTTGTGTGAACGACATGCAGTAAGTGACTAGCCTTAGCATGGTACACTTCGACGGTGTTAAGAGAGGCAACTGGAAGCTGCATTATAAGGGATTTGCCTCGGATGTGGATCTGGCTATTATTTGGTATTTTTGGTATTCACAGCATAATGGAATGGATCTAATATGTTGAAAATCCGACGCCAAGAAGAGATTTTATAGAACGTTCTTACATCAAGAGCCGTGAGTAGAGTTAGCCGCAATGTCACGTGCCACCAATCTTCGCCACTGCTTCACAAACTTCATACATTCAGTTAAGTGATGTATGTGGGCATGGACTAGTTAATTTGTGTGTTGTTTCAATAAAAACCATATAAAACTTGAATTCGTGTCCGGAACCATATTTTCAATGATGATCATGAACCTACGCAGAGTCCTCACCAAAGTGACACTAAGACCGAGTATCCTGATTTAAATGAACAATTCTTGCATTCAAGTGTTTAAAAGTGATTTTTTGTCTAAAGTAAAAGGAGTAGTAAAAGTTAAAGCTAAATCCATAAAAGTGAAGTAGGATAGGCTTTTGCTAAAGTATCCTTAGTTTATTACAAAGTATAGTTTTTTAGGACTACAGTGCAAGATTGTGTAAATATTATTGTCTAGAATACCTGCTTCACAGGTGATTAAAAGCATATACACAAAAATCTTTAATGAACAGATGTATGATAGTAATGTTAGAAGTGAAGTCATGCTCAGTTTCAAAAATAGTGTGGTTTTGGCTTCTATCATGAATGAGACCTTTTTTGAAGTTAATTAAGCGCAGTGTTGTATTTTATTGTCGTGCAAAATAATTTATGAACTACTCCAAGTGAAGTGAATCATTAGCTTTTAGAGTTAGTCTTTACTATTGTAATAATCAAAGCGTTTAAACTAGTGAAACTATACTAGTTTATGGGTCCCCATCATGTCCTCAATCTATTAAGAAAAAATTCAACTGTTACTATTACTAAGGAAAACTACTATATGTCGAGAAGCTTAAACAGTGTATTTATGATGTTATTACTCTTTATTTGTGTTTTTCATGTCAGTCAGGATAGTAGCGCCTCATGTCCAAATTTAGTTGTGCACTTCATGCAGTGACATTTCAGTATTTGATTAAATAATACTCTTGAGTGTGGCTGTCATTAGTATGAGCTAGGTGCAAATGTACTCCCCATAATTTACTTGTGTTCATGTTATTGGTAACTGCTGCAACACACATTACAGAGTGCACTGTGTCAGTTTGTATCCTGTTTGCTATTCAAAGGGAAATCGCAACGAAAGTAACTTCAATAACCAATATTCAGTTTTCTCAAATGTATATTTCTAAATTAATATGCCTAATTGGGCTGGCGACCGTTCATTTTTTTTATTCATTTATGATTTTACTACTTTCATTAACTCCCAAGGTTAAAGTCCGTTAGGTTTTTCTGTTAATTTCACCAAATTCGAAATTATAGTCCGATTCCCTTGTCCATTAGACACACGCGCGGTCAAACTTCCAAATCCTTTCAGAGGGTAACATTACCGTGTTTCACGGCACGTTAGTTATATATGTGTCTTTCCTGTGACAGGACTAAAGGCTCCGTTGTTAGGGAAGAGTGAAATACGTTGGAGTGTTAAAAACTCAAACCTATCATCAAATTAACCAATTTAATACAACTGAATTTTGAACTGCTGGTGTATCCATGTATCACCACAATAAAATAAAACAGTGAGTAGTTGGAGGAGTATGAATGAGAACAGTGGCGTATTTAAGTTTACAGAATTAGTGACAAGTTTTATTTACCCTTTTATAACTACAATCGAGTTGATAAATCTTACAAAAAAATTGACAAACTTAAATCAGAAAAGGGATGGTGTTTGATTGGCAAAGCATTTATTGGGGTGGAAACTATACAAAATTCTCCTCTCAATTAATTGCTCTTACAAAGCAATCTGACTTTGTTTACATGAACCCACTGGGTGGCCGCCGGCCGGAGTCGCCGAGCGGTTCTAGGCGCTACAGTCTGGAACCGCGCCACCGCTACGGTAGCAGGTTCGAATCCTGCCTTGGGCATGGATGTGTGTGATGTCCTTAGGTTAGTTAGGTTTAAGTAGTTCTAAGTTCTAGGGGATTGATGACCTCAGAAGTTAAGTCCCATAGTGGTCAGAGCCATTTTTTGAACCACTGTGTGGCCCAGTTCAATGATATTCACAGCTCCCTGTTCTCCGTGAACCATACTTTGTGGTGCAATTGGTCATAGCTGATTCCATTTGACCAGAACTGGGCCAGCAATACTGGTGCAGCAATACTTGACTCTTTCACCTCGATTCAGGCGGCAGCAGAAAACAGCACGCTGTTGGTGATGAGCAGCGCACTGCGGCAGCTGCAATGTTTTGACACATCCACCAAAACTTGCAGACTACACAGACGGGAGTTCTGATTATTAGAAAGCAGAACCATCAGAGCCCTGAAATCCCGGCAGATTGTAGTGTGAGGTGCACCTCCACTGGTCTGGCCGAACCAGTTTGACTCACACGTATAACGGCCCATGCTGAAATTGTCAAACTACAGGCAGCCGACTCAGATGGGACCACAGTCCGTCATTTACGGAGAGATCTAATCTTTCCAGACTGACCATTTCCAAGTTCTGAAGGAAGGCTGTTAAACTTCCCAGACAGTCATACCCATAAAATATATGTTTTTGCCACTCGTTAAAAGAACCTGGCAGTTTCCTGGCATCAGGGGAGTTACATTCTTGCCTCCACTAAACATGTTCACCAGCCGCTCTGTTCACATCGCCCCAGCTTTAACATGTGAATGCTTGTAATTTTATGACCGTCCCGCAGTTTGCACGAAAGCTCAGATCACAGCAGTGTCTCTTAAATGGCTTCCTCTACCCACCTTCCGCCAACTGGCCACCTTCATGAGGGTCTGTCGCTTGGAACAGGTAACACGTTTTACGAGCCAGCGCTCCTGCTCTGACCCTAAGTGGGAAGAGAGCAGTGCCACCGGCCGCAGTCCCTCTGCAGTTAATATCCACAGAGCGCTGCTACCCTGAATCACTCGCGCAGCCATGTAACTGGAAAAAACTTATATGGTCTGACATCCATCTTTCTTCCTGTTCTCCGTCACCTCCACCATGACCCCTCGGGCACAAGTTCTCTAGAGGCTACATACGCAATTATATGAACGTTCTGCCCACAATTCCCTCATGGGAAAAAGTCATGAACCACACATTTTAAATATAATGCTTCAGTTGTACTGAAATGCAGGAGGATCTGCAGCGAATTGGCGCATGGTGCAGGGAATGGCAATTGAATCTCAATGTAGACAAGTGTAATGTGCTGCGAATACATAGAAAGATAGATCCCTCATCATTTAGCTACAAAATAGGTCAGCAACTGGAAGCAGTTAATTCCATAAATTATCTGGGAGTACGCATTAGGAGTGATTTAAAATGGAATGATCATATAAAGTTGATCGTCGGTAAAGCAAATGCTAGACTGAGATTCATTGGAAGAATCCTAAGGAAATGCAATCCGAAAACAAAGGAAGTAGGTTACAGTACACTTGTTCGCCCACTGTGAGAATATTGCTCACCAGTGTGGGATCCGTACCAGATAGGGTTGATAGAAGAGATAGAGAAGATCCAACGGAGAGCAGAGCGCTTCGTTACAGTATCATTTAGTAATCGCGAAAGCGTTACGGAGATGATAGATAATCTCCAGTGGAAGACTCTGCAGGAGAGACGCTCAGTAGCTCAGTACGGGCTTTTGTAACAGTTTCGAGAACTTACCTTCACCGAAGAGTCAAGCAGTATATTGCTCCCTCCTACGTATATCTCGCGAAGAGACCATGAGGATAAAATCAGAGAGATTAGAGCCCACACAGAAGCATACCGACAATCCTTCTTTCCACGAACAATACGAGACTGGAATAGAAGGCAGAACCGATAGAGGTACTCAAGGTACCCTCCGCCACACACCGTCAGGTGGTTTGCGGAGTATGGATGTAGATGTAGAACGTGGAGATCATGACCTGAAATAGGAATACTAATCTGACCGACAGTGTAGTTAAAGTGAGAGAGTGGCTTGCCACCCCTTCATCTTCAGCAAATGAAAGTAACTGTAACACAATATGGTACTTTCAATTAGGGCCTGACAGTTGTTAATTTTTTAAATTTGAAAGCTGTAAGCTTTTGTGGAGCGTGTGTTGTCATGCAGCTGTTTCGTTACACCAACAGCCATTTTGTGTTTATTAATATATGTGCACCTAGTGATGTGGTGTCCGGAAGGCTGACTCGTTCCTTAGTTTCAAAAACAAGTCTAAAAAAAATAACGCAAATGAACGTTATCTTTGGTACATGGTGATACAAATATCGATATTTTGGTTTCGCTTGCCTTCTTTGGTATTTCCGGGATGGGACTCTCACTATTTATATCTTCTCAATGGGACCGTGTATACACGCAATAGTTTCGTCACTCATTCTCAGTCAATCGGCAGTTTCATTTCATTATTAGCAATGCCCGGAATTTGTTATGTAATCGTTCTTTCCTTATGGTCTACGCATTGTTCACAAGTACTAAACTCACGAATATTCTGGCTGCACATTTTTCATAATATATGTAAGTTAATGTACTTACCTTTCAAGAACGATGCTATTTTCAAGATTTTACTTCATTTCTTTACAAAAAAAAGTTTGTGTTTACCGTCCATTTATGACATTAATCTTTAGATTTTGGTAGGAACGAGTAATGCACATAGCTCATCTCTGGCAGAAACGCAACAATGTTGCTCAAGAATTTATTCGTAAATGTTGAAAGTACATAAACTGCTGGTTCATTTGCATATTGTCTCTGTTGCGTCCCTTACTGTTGTTAACTTGTACCAAATAAGTGTATCGAAACAAAAATGTCGATATTTGTATCGACATTATAGCAAACGTAATGTTGAATTGTACAATATCGATATTCCTGTCTCGATTTTTTCAGACTCGTTTTAGAAACTAAAGGAAAGTATCAAAGTAGAGGTTCCCAATTATTTTAGCAGATTTTAATGAGTTTTCTAATTCCAAGCACGTGTTGTCTGACAACAGACGTTCCCTCGCTTTCAAGAACCTGTGCATGCTTTCTGTTATATACTTTGATAGCTGCTGCAATGGTTATACGACAAATTTCGCACGTCTTCAAGGAATGAGATTTTTAAAGAAAAAAATTGCGATTTTAAATTATCCTTTTGTAATTTCAGTTCCAACTTTCTACCAAATTTTTCGTTATTCCAGTTCATTTTATAACTATGTGCTATGTTTGATTTCATTTTGAGTTATTTTATCGATATTTTTCAAATCACTTTACTGATAATTTTCTTGGTATTTTAGGACATGAAAATTCGGGCGCTGCCGCTATAGGTAGTTTTCATATTCGTAAACTAAATAATTTCTCGTTAGGGGCTACTAGCCCCAATCCCCCCCCCCCCCACCCCCCCCCACCCCCACCCCGTTGCGGCCGCCCATGGGAGAGGTACTTGCTGATGGTAGTCCGCGAATAGAGTACTCAGGTACACGAGAAGTCTCCAGCAGCTGCTGTGCAACGTTGGCCACCGAGTCAGCCGTCGATGCAGCAGGGTTTTTCTTTTCACTGCTCTTACGACACACGTTTTAGATTAAATTTAAGAGCCACGTATTAGCTAGAAACTGAACTCCATGCGTTCGTATAGAGAAGTGCGCATTTGCTAGCTGAGCTTCCTCATACGATTTAAATGCCACAGCAACTTCACGCGCCTGCAGCTCGTCATTTGATGCAATGGGGTTAACAACTGCTCATAATTTATTTGGTAAACGTTCTGCTTGACAGAGTTTTGGTTTTGTAGCACAACTGTGCTTTGTTACCGCATAACTGCCTTTCTCATTTGTTATTTCTTAATGCATGCCAAAATGACAACAACATTACATCTTGAACGAAACTAAGGCGTTCCGTAATGAATAGCCGCGATCCAGCATTCCATCGTTCGAACTGCCCTTTTCCTATACGTCAGCTCAGAATCCACTTCACAGTGGAATCTCGAGGTGCAAGGTGACTCCAAAACAACACGATATAATTCAGTAGTCTTCTATGGCTAAAATAGAACACCCAAAACAGGCTGTTAACACTATTAAAATTTTGAAAGCACAAACTTTTAAATACAAAGAATAACTCAATGAAAACATAATACTCGCATCTTAGCGAAATTGATGTGGTTAGAGAATAACATACCTGAGAACTGCAGAACAACTGGATCACTTTTGTAATTCTAATTCGAATTACTTCTGTTTTAATTTGTTTTTGAGATTGACGCCTGATGTTTGTTGTTTTTGTTGTTGTGGTGGTGGTCTTCAGTCCGAAGACTGGTTTGGCGCAGCTCTGCATGCTAGTCTGCTCTGTGCAAGCCTCTTCATCTCCACGTGGCTACTGCAATCTGCATCATTTGAAGCGGCTGTGCAAATTATACCGCCCGCACTTCCTTCCATTACGGAATTGGCTATTTCTTGATGTCTCAGGATGTGTCCTATCAACCGATACCTTCCCTGATATTCGATCTACCAATCTTTCAGCATTTTTCTGTTGCACCATATTTGGAAAGCTTTCATTCTCTTCTTATCTGAATTTCCTGTCGTTCACGTTTCAGTTCCGCGCAAGGCTACGGTCCAGCCTACTTTCCAACACTTAAATTTATATAACATGTTAGCAAATTCTTCTTTTTCAGAAATGTTTTTCTTGTAACTGCCAGTCAACATTTTATATCTTCCCTATTTCGTCATCAATTAATTTGCTGCGCAAATAGCGAAATCAAGTTGCATACCGCTGTTTTGAATTGTTTTCTGATGTTTTTTATGCAATTTAACGTGCCCAGTTTTTATCGTATTTGCTACAAACTTAGCCTTTTCGATAAAATGTTGCTCTTCTTTAAATTGGCCGACAGGAATGGCCGAGCGGTTCTAGGCGCTACAGTCTGGAACCACGCGACCGCTACGGTCGCAGGTTCGAATCCTGCCTCGGGCATGGATGTGTGTGATGTCCTTAGGTTAGTTAGGTTTAAGTAGTTCTAAGTTCTAGGGGACTGATGACCTCAGCAGTTAAGTCCCATAGCGCTTAGAGCCATTTGAACCATCTTCTTTAATTTATGGAAACGAATGTACGAGAAAAAGAAAAAAAGCGGAGCAACTCTTTCGGATTTTAAGTGGGTGACTCTGTTTGATGTATTTTGTCTTTTAGAGTTGAAATTCGTTTTTTATATTTTGCTAACACATCTAACACACGCATTGCTAGTAAATAGCCAAGTAACGTTTCGACTTGTCTGCTACCGGAAGTACACAAAATTTTGGACAACACCTCCCTGCACGCAAATTGGCACAGGGCAGTGCTGCAAGAAAGTGAATACAACGTTTGTTAAAACGTATAGTGATGTGCTTTTGCCTCCCGGTTGCTGGAACGGACCAGTAATTTCCAGAGATAAAGCTACATGCTGGCAGGATAGTTTCCTGCTGCAGATGCTGTAATTACTGCGCCACGAGAGGAGATATCCTAATCCAGGCTCAAGTTTACAGCCCATGTAGTGCTTAAAGGCCGGCGCGAGCAACAAGTGGAACGGTTAGGAACGCTGCCAAGGCGCTTTCTGCTCTTTTCATGCGGCCTGCGAACGCTGGGGCAGGATGGAGTTCACTTTCACTCCACACAAGATGTCTTTCGAGCAATTTAAGCCTCTGCCCAACTCACTACGTTGCCAAAGACCTCCAGCATGACGATCTTATAGCCCTTCTCGTCGGCAGGGGAGGTAGCCATTCAATCATAAAATACAAGTAATTAGAGTTGCAGTAAATAGATATTTACGACAGTGTAAGCGAATAGAGGAAACCAGTTTTAGAGGTAGACAAAATTTAACAGGATTTTTTTTGTTTTACTTGATTTTTAAAATGGAGGAAGAGGTACAAATCTGAAATAGGCGTAGTAATATGAAATGCTATGGTTTCTCGCCTTGCAAGTGGTGTTCTCTGATGAGCTGCTTGAAAGCTTCATTCGGCAGCTGTATACTGCTTCGGGATGCCTTCATATTGCACTCTGCAGCCATTGACAGTGAGTGAATCTATTTTAACGAAATCGCTAGGAACATTATTTGTAGCGGGTTGATTGTTTTCAGTGTCATTCTTGTTACAATACGTAAACTGTTATTAATATATTTTCTATACAGACGTTTAGCTAAGCTGTAAAATGGCGTGTTTGTTGTGTATTGAAATTTATTTTTCGATTTCATTTGCATTTTTGAATTTCAAGAGCGCTGTGTCACTAATATGAAATACCAATATTCCGTATTTGTGCCGTAGTATTACATATCTGTACCATGCTATCGCAACCTGCTTTATTTATAGATGTTGCTTCAGAAATAACTTCACGAGTTCGAGTGAAATGGGATGAGTCTGCTATTCAATTGCAATTAAAAATGTTAGAGAATGATAGACGGGCACCTTGAGGCAGCAAAGACGTTCCAAGTTCTCAAGGGCCACTGTAATTAGGCTTGTAAAATCAGATTTGCCAGCTGATACAGCCACGGAGATCAACCTTGGGCTAAAAACTGTTCTGATTCTAGAACAAGAACAGCAGCTGATCGATTATAGCGTAATGATGGAGAGAAAAGTTTTTGGTCTTACCCGAAAGGATCTCCAACAGATGGGATTTCAAGTTGCCATTTTGGATGCATTGGCTGGAAGAGGGTGGTTACTTCTTTTATTGAAGCTGCACAAAAAGGACATTTCTGTTTATTTATATCTACAACGCGTTTCAAAGGTTAAACCTCTAAACTTTGAATCGCGTTGTGGATATAAATAAACGGTGACTTGTAACAGTAAACTTGTTGTTTCGTTCGAATCAATAACGGTCACACTAAAACCTAGCCTAAAATATTCGCATTTAAAGGATATTTCGATTCGAAAAGCCAAAGCAACCTCATTCAGGAGGTCTATAGGTTTCACAAGAGAAAATATGGCAACATTTTCCTCTCAGCTGACACAGGAAATGGAGAAAAAAATATAACGTCGACGAATCTGGTCTAAGCACAGTGCAGAGCCAAGGTCCCCGCGTCATTGCAAGAAAGGGAAAGCGACAAGTAGCAGCCATCCCTTCTGCGGAACGTGGATCACTTGCGGCCGTTGTCATCTGCGTCAGTGTTATATGAAATTTTGTCCCGCCCATGATGAAACTCACTCGTAAAGACATCAGCATTCAGATAACGAGATGAGTTTTACGTGGGTCCATTACTATGTGCCACCCATCTTTATGGATTCAAAGCCAGCTCCTCACTGACTGATTTCAACATTTCCTGAGAAAGGCGAAGCCAACAGCAGATTCACCGGTGCTTCTCATTCTGGTTCAAATGGCTCTGAGCACTATGGGACTTAACATCTGAAGTCATCAGTCCCCTAGAACGTAGAACTACTTAAACCTAACTAACCTAAGGACATCACGCACATCCATGCCCGAGGCAGGATTCGAACCTGCGACCGTAGCGGTCGCGCGGTTCCAGACTGAAGCGCCTAGAACCGCTCGGCCACATCGGCCGGCCTGTCATTCTGGACGGGCATTATAGCCATTCAAGAAATCTGAATGTTATAAATCTCGCACGCAAAAACCATGTGACCATCCTGTGTCTGTCTCCTCATGCCTCCCACAAGATAGAACCGCTGGATAGAACTTTCACGAGTCCTTGGAAAACCAATTACTCCGAGCCAGTACGAGTATGGATGAGGGAAAATGCACGTCCATTTACAAACGTGTACATCGCCGATCTGTTTGAGAAGGCCTATTTCAAATGACAGACGAGGGAGTTTCCAGTAAATGGATTTAGGGTGACAGGAATATACCAGTTAAACCCTCGTATTTTCACGGATGCTGGTTTCATTGCCAGCAATTAAGGAATGATTGAGGATTTACCCAAGGATCCAGGCAATGAATCATCTAAAGGAGCTGTGACTTCTAAAGATGGAAAGGTTAATGTCAAAGTAGAGACGGGACTATCTTTTGGCACATCTGAAATTACACCTTGGCAAATCTCGCCTGTTCCACAAATAAAGAACACGGTAGGCACCAGGGGAAGAGCAGATCTGTTGAAGAATCGACGATAGCAACAAATAAACCGGAGAAAAAGAAGCAGAGGCCACCAAAGCCTAGGAAACAAGACTCATATCATTCTGAGAATGATGTTTCGTCCGCCCTCAGTAGTGTTCTGGGCAACGGTGCACCCACTAATGAAGATGCCGATTGTCTCCTCATTTGCTCAGGTACATTTTCTCGTGGCAAGCAGGGGGATCTGTCAATTTAAATTTCGTCGTGAAACGGCAGTTATCGTAATCGTGCAACAGTCGGAAGAAACACTACGTTTCTTACTTAGTTGCCTCCCATTCTCTGTGTCATCAAAACATTAAAAGCGATGTTGAATTTCACTGTCAGCTCTCATTAAAACAACAGTCTTAAAAATAAATTTCCCACGAAACGCTTTAATGAACCAACCTGAAGCCATACATGATTGCTCACTGCTCTGGTATGACCGAGTCTGCCTCCGCGAGTAGCTGTGCTCGCCTGCTAGACTTCTTAGTGTGCCTGTACCTGTGAAAAGCCGGTTAGAGGCGCAGGCTCTGTGTTTAAGTGTCACTCTGTGCACATGTCTCTCTGTGAAAGTGCTCTAACCCCGCTGAATCTCGCTGTATGTCAATTGAACGAACATGATTTACTTCGTTAGACGGCTGTGTGGGGAATACTCAAACGGCAATACAAAAAATGCTGAGAACACCGTCCGGTTAATAATGTTTAACAGAATATTCACATACACACATTAAGTTACGTACAAATGAATTTCATTAAGAAACTGTCCGCCCCCGGTAGCTGAGTGGTCAGTGCGACAGAATGTCAATCCTAAGGGCACGGGTTCGATTCCCGGCTGGGTCGGAGATTTTCTCCGCTCAGGGACTGGGTGTTGTGTTGTCCTTATCATCATCATTTCATCCCCATTGACGCGCAAGTTGCCGAAGTGGCGTCACATCAAAAGACTTGCACCCGGCGAAAGGTCTTCCCTACGGGAGGTCCTAGTCACACGACATTTACATTAAGAAACTGACCAATGAAGTGTGTGCTTTTTGCTTATAGCGTCCAGCATTGCACATGAAACCTTTCACGCCTAGAATGAATGATTACATGTTTGAGAGAAACCATCCACTCATAAATTATCAATACGATTCTCCCTAAAGTGTCGGTAAAATTCCAAATCACTCCGCAACAAATTTAAAAAGGAGTGATCGGTATAACAGCAGTTATCGACCTACCTTTCTGTATCTGAAACGTAAATTCGTGCTAAGAGAGAATACTTATTTCTAATGTTCTGCAATTTCTAACTTAATTCGGTGAGTTGCTTCTGATGCATCAGAATGTGCACGGACTGTGATTATACTCAACAAGTGAAAGCAATATGGCTGTGTAGCAGCATGGCACTGTATCACGTGCAAGTAGCAAATAAATGACTTGTTTTAGAGGCAAATAATCAAAGAAAGTTCCCACACGTGTCCCCAAATCAATACAAACATGCATGAATTTCTCAACGAACAATTTATAGACTACAAGTTCTCAGTACACAACTTTAAATAAGACAGCAACTCCTTTATAATTCAGTTGAGGAGGATAACTGAGAATCTACACCATGACAGATTAAAAAAAACATTCATGACTATAATTTAATCAAAATTAAGCCAGCCATTAGGTTCCATTTCACCATGCTGAAGAATACTGTCCCAACAGTGAAAGCGTTGTAATAACGAGTGAACTGTGCAGAAGTGTAGAATGCAGTTCGTAAACAATCTAACCACAGCAACTAATTGAAATGATCTCACCCAATTCCGTCATCAATGCAGAATGTGTAAATCATCTCAGATCCACACCAGACAAAGCCAGTCTTCCTCCCGAACTCAGAAATAGAACTGAACCTGACGAGATGATACACCAGATTAGCGATAGCTTTTTCAGACAAGGAAGAACTCACGCGTTCAAATCCACGAAGACTTATCATTCGTTAATAGACAAACCGATGTGCCAAAAATGCAAAAGTGTCTATATGGGCATTCGAAGGCGTTGCTTAAAGAGCTTATTTCGATCAATCAGAGCTGAATAAAGCAGAGTTAGGGAAGTATTGGAAAGATAAGTGTCGTGATCTGTTAAAAGCAAAACATAATGGGCGAATGAACAGGCAACCTTAAAATGCAATGTATTTCTTTAAACGAAATTGTAGTTTAAACCTGAAAACAAAATGTAATACATTCTTATTAAGAAATCTTATAAAACATATGTGTCTGTATGGTGAATATAGCCAAGGTCAAAACAAAATTGACCGATAACACAAGAAACCATTACTAGAGAGTCTAATGACGTGCGGATGACAGCTATCCACTACTGTGAAAACTTTGTTGGCAACAAATCACGCGGTGAAATCCAAATATACAGGGTGCTTCAGTTGCCCCTACTGCTGTCGCTTTATGCAACCCGCAATGTTATAGCTGGCTTTCGTATAAGATGCGCGAGATTTTCATATGACCTCACTCGCTAAGCGCAAACTATTGATCTTACATAAATAAAAGAACAGGACCCTTTTGTAGGAAATTTGACGTAGTTAAATTTTGTTTTGGTATACGTTTCCGCTGGAGGCCCTAGTTTTCAAGTTATTCAAGGAAAACTTACAAAAGTGACCCCACTCCCACACTCAGCCCCCAGCGGTCAGGATTTCTTGTATTTGTTCATGACACTCCCTCCTAGCACTGTAAAAAAGAAGTGCGACTGCACAAGTTATTTCCCCTCATTCGACCTTTTTCGGTCTTGGTCGATTATTACGACACCAGCTCAGTCCAGCATTTAAGAAATGTAAAACTGACATCTTTGAAAATTTTGTGAATTTTAACAGCATAAAATAAACAATTAGATCGTTGTATTCGTAAGGCCTTATGACTCTGCCTGTGAGGGTTAAGTTTGGATCAAAGTGTCAACGTAATTACTTTTAGCGCAACGTTTACAAAATTCGTTTTTCGTTCATTACCATAACAGACGCGTTTAAATTAATGATGTTAACGAAGAAGCCGACTATGCTGGTGGCGTAACAGCACAATCAATAGAGACAAAAAGAAGTCGAATATCAGGAACAGTTCGCGTAGTCGGAAATTTTTGCACAGTGGTAGGAGGGAGTGCCACGAACAACATACTAGGAATCCTGACTGGTGGAGGATCCGGTGGAAGTGCGTTTGAATGTCACTTTCGTACGTTTTCCTTGAATAATTCGAAAACCGTGGCCTCCAACGAAAACGTACCCCAGTATAAAATTTAACTACATTAATTTTCCTACGAAAAGGTCCTGCTCATTTTTGTCTGTAGCTCATAACGAGCGAGAGAATATGAAAATCTGTCATGTGGTTTATGAAGTCGAGCTATAACAATGCGGGCTGCATAAAACAATAGCAGTAGGGGCAGCTGAATGACCCTGTACATCGAATTTCTCACATGCGTGTGTGTTTGTATTGTTCTGTGCATATGTACACTGCTGGTCACCGTAAATGCAACACCAAGAAAGAGAAGAGGTAGCACAACAAAATTTATTTTGTAGATAACATGTTGACCAAGTATCAAATGATTACGTTTACAGACGTCTGTGACATGTGGTTCCTGCCAGAATCAGTAGCCAGAGTAGCCGCCATTGTTGGAGATCACCGCTGCCACACGTCTCGGCATTGAGTCAAAGAGACGTTGGATGTGTTCCTGGGGTACAGCAGCCCAAGCAGCTTCCACAAGTTGCCAAAGATCATCTGGTGTGGCAGCTGGGGATGTAATCTGGGTCACTCGTTGAGCAACCATGGACCACATGTTTTCTATCGGCGAAAGATCCGGAGAGCGAGCCGGCCAGGGAAGCAATTCAATCTGGTTATTGACGAAGAACCTTTGGACAATGCGTGCCACGTGTGGTCGCGCATTATCCTGTTGAAATATGGCTGTGGCCGAGCCCTGAAGGTAAGGAAGGACAACTGGCTCCAGCACCTCGGATATGTAGCGCCGGCTATTTAAAGTACCGGCAATGCGTACTAGAGGCGTGCGAGAGTAATATCCAATACCGCCCCATACCATAATACCCGGTGAAAGACCAGTGTGGCGGTGCATAATGCAGCTGTCCAGCATCCTCTCTCCACGGTGTCTCCACACTGGAATCCGACCATCGTGGTGCTGCAGACAGAAGCGTGCCTCGTCAGTAAAGACAACGTCATTCCATTCTGCCGTCCACATCGGTCTGTCATCACACCATTGGCGACGGAGACGTCTGTGGTTCTGCGTCAATGGTAGACGAAGCAATGGACGTCTTGCGGACAGACCACTCTGCTGTAAACGGCGTCGAATGGTACGCGTAGACACTGGATGATGCGTTACAGACGCAATGTGCTGTGCTATGGTTCGGGATGTCACTGAGCGATCCGTCACTGCCATGCGCACAATTTGCCTATCAGCACGTGCAGTGGTGCACCGAGGTGAATGCGATCAACCACGTCGGTCCGTCGTACCCTCCTGCATCCAACGGTCACATATCCGCATTACAGTTGTTTGGTTTCGTCCAACACGACTAGCGATTTCTCTGTATGACAATCCACAATCTCGGTAAGCCACTATCCTTCCTCTGTCGAACTCGAATACTTGATCAAAAGATGTTCGCTGTTGTCTGCGAGGCATAACTGATCGTCTTGTGAAACAACCACAAGGTAAACACACGTGCCGAACGTACACTCGTCGAAATCGCCAAGCCTTAAATGGCGCTATGAGGTGGCGCCACAGGCGCGCGTGATGTGCGTCTGCGCTGAAATTCTAATCAGTTGCATATCTCATCGCTGCAAACCCATGGTGTAAATTTCACTTGATTCGGATGCTTCCTTCAGGGTGTTGCATTTACGGTGGCCAGCAGTGTATGTGTGTGTTTTACTAACTATTTTATGTCTTCATGCAACTGAGGCTGGCTGAGTGAATGGCGTCTGGAGGCCAAAAACAGGCAATAACGAATTCATCACGTATTGCGGCTGCACAAGCTCATGCACGCGAGGATTTCATCCATATATACGTGCGTAGCTGCAGTTCTAGTTGGAAGTACATGCAGATTAGTGCATCCACCTGAAGGCGAACGACCTAGCATGCAGAGGCTGTTTCCTCTAGAAGGAATTGCTATCACGCATCTTTGATGGACAATAACAGCCCAGTGCTTCTCACCAAATAGCACTGCGGCCGCTGTTTCTCTGCAAGCTGGCGGGAACCTGTAATCTTACCCTCCAACACATCACTATTAAACTTTTCTTAGTGTCTTCATTAGTTCGAAAAGCTTCGAGAGGCGTAGGATATACAAAAGAAAAACATTTTACTTGTCTTCATTTCGTCTTGTTGTTGGCTCCAAGTTTTTGATCTACAGGTACATTCCTCCTGCTGAAACTTTGATTCAACGTCGTGGGTTCCTCATGACTGAATAACCGATGAAGATCTATCTGCTGCTATGATTTCCTTTTATTTTATCCTTTTCTTCTATATCACATTGACTTCTCAGTTTCCGTTTTCATACAATCATCAGTTACATTGTTGTAGACAAAAAAAAAAAAAAAAACACGTGCGTTTCCATCAGAGGCATGGCCACTACTACTACATTCTGCGATACTCACAATATTCCAAAGAGTTTACAAAGCAACAGAGTTTACATACTTTCTTCACAAAAGAAGAATCTTTACTAAGCCACATCATTATTTAATAAATGAATCCAGAAATAAAATTAATAATTAGCGTTAGATTGTGCATTTAATAACATGAATTTTAAGTATGCCAGGATTTCTAATTTCAATTATTTCTAAAACAAGAATGATTTTAACCGTTAGTACATATCGATTATAACAAATTAACTTCTTTTTACACATTTTAGCCTGGAAGATAATACATCGTATACAAAATCAAATGAAATTCTTTCAGTGAAGCAGTCGAGAATGTTCACATATACAAGAATGGACAGTATGCATGGTATCGATTATTTCTGTATAAAAAAGGCTATGTTAGAAAAGGGTCTCCCATTACAATCCGTACGACGCCGCTGCAGAGCAGATCCGCTGCCTGCAGCGAGCGGTGCGCTACGGGCGTGGGCGAGCTTCATGCATGACGAGGAACGCGGTCGGACCTCTTGCAGTTCCTTTTCTTGCTGCGTCATCTCTGCGGCACAGTGCACAGGTCGCAGCTTTCGCCGCGCCGGTCGCTTCGGAGGTGGACTGCTGGACCCCACGGCTCACTGAACTCCGCGGGAATGGTCGCCAGGAAATCCCAGCAGATGGCTTCCCTCCGCTTCCAGAGTTTCACCGGAAACCCGGAACCTCACATAGACGCCTATCCTCGGTTCCGCCATTGCGATCCTTCCAATGGAATATTCCTGGATACATCGTTGATAAGCATAAAACATTCACAAAGTTCTTCAGGTGAACAATCATTGTTGTCCATGTTACATGGCAGAAACGAATCGTTCACCAAAGAATTTTGTAACTAACGAAACGACTGCTTTATGCTTACCTACTTGGGCTTTGTTTATGCAGGCAGTATACCGGCTCTCTCCTAAGAGTCGCCAGGGGAAGTTTCCCTGGTATCTTGGCAAATATTTGCAATTTTGTTTCCACATTGTGTAGTTGAGTCAGCTGCTTTATGCTTACCTACTTGGGCTTTGTTTATGCAGGCAGTATACCGGCTCTCTCCTAAGAGTCGCCAGGGGAAGTTTCCCTGGTATCTTGGCAAACATTTGCAATTTTGTTTCCACATTGTGTAGTTGAGTCAGCCCAGACAATTACTGCCAGTCACGTCTTTCATGCGACGCGCATTGTTAACAGAAGGCGACTGATTATTTCCGCTTAGAAACAAAATTATTATTAAAGAGCAATGGTACCTCCCACTCCATATAGGGCTCCAAAATTAGTCGGAGTCCGATATTCGTTTTATCAACATGTATTGACAGGGACAGTAAGACACAAAGAACATAAACCAGTCCAGCAGCGGCTCGGAAGCGCTGAACGCTTCGCTATAGCAGTCGGCCGTCCGCTGTGGCCGAGCGGTTCTAGGCGCTTCAGTCCGGAACCGCGCTGCTGCTACGGTCGCAGGTTCGAATTCTGCCTTGGGCATGGATGTGTGTGATGTCCTTAGGTTAGTTAGGTTTAAGTAGTTCTAAGTCTAGGGGACTGATGATGACCTCAGATGTTAAACGTCCCATAGTGCTCAGAGCCATTTGAACCATTTTTGAGCTATAGCAGTCAGCGCAGGCCAGGGCAATGCTGTCGCTGCTGGACTACTGGTTACTGTTCGAGTTTTATTGTGCTCGTGAATACATATTGCTAAACAAATATCGCACTTGACTACTATCGCTATCGAATGGGCACGTGAAATTCCGCTTTAAAACTGATTTTCTTTGGATAAACCGATACTTTCCGTCGACACTGGGCGTGATGAGCACTAATTGTTTGGGTTGACTCCAGCTACACAATCTGAAAACGAAATTGCAAAAATCTGCTGAAATGCCAGAGAAAATGCGCTTGGCGGTTCTTGGGGGAGACACTCTTTAGGTGAGGTAAAACGCCATGCTGCGTATTTAGTAAAATTATTACACAGCTGGATATGTTGTCCTTGCAAAAATCACAGTAATTTAATTTACCTGGACGAGACTGTTCTACGCGAAGGATAATGTATCCAAGAACACATGATGTTTTCTGGTCGGTGTTTCAGTCTGATTTTAGAATCACACGAGGAATTATACAGTAAAAGTCACCATAAGTAGCCTCCGATATTTTCTACTGTTTTCGTTGTTGTGAGAGTCGAGGTTATATTTTGTGCAGCGATTCCAGATACACACATCAAAAACGGTTTTGCATCACCCCGGTTCCCAGAACTCCTAAAGGTAGACGTTGACTGTGGATACTGTATCACAGTCCCTCTGACTGTTCAGAGATGTCACTAAACCCGCCCAAAGATGTAAACACAATGCATGAGCAGCTCCTATTAGACGGAGGGGGTCCGACAGCCGATCAGTTCCAATCATTCCACCAGGAAGGAGGTACTCGGCTCGTGTTGTCTGTAGTTCAACCATGCCTAGACGGTCAATACCGCGGCCCAATCGCATCCGCATTGTTGCTTTGTTCAGGGGAGGTATCTCAACAAGGGAAGTGTCCAGGCGTCTCGGAGTGAACCAAAGCGATGTTGTTCGGACATGGAGGAGATACAGAGAGACAGGAACTGTCGATGACATGCCTCGCTCATAAAAAAGTGCACGGAAGTATGTTTTTTAACACAAACCTACATTTTTTAAAAATGGAACCCCGTTAGTTTTGTTAGCACATCTGAAAATATAAACAAATACCCTGGTTCGATTGCGTCCGCATTGTTACTTTGTGCCAGGAACGGCTCTCAACAAGGGAAGTGTCCAGGCGTCTCGAAGTCAATCAAAGCGATGGTGTTCGGACATGGAGGAGATACAGAGAGATAGGAACTGTCGAAGACATGCCTCGTTCAGGCCGCCCAAGGGCTACTACTGCAGTGGATGACCGCTACCTACGGCTTATGGCTCGGAGGAACCCTGACAGCAAAGCCACCATGTTGAATAATGCTTTACGTGCAACCAAAGGACGTCGTGTTACTGCTCAAACTGTGCGCAATAGACTGCATGATGCGCAACTTCACTCCCGACATCCATGGCGAGGTCAATCTTTGCAACCATGACACCATGCAGCGCGGTACAGATGGGTCCAACAACATGCTGAATGGACCGCTCAGGACTGGCATAATAAAAAATGGTTCAAATGGCTCTGAGCACTATGCGACTTAACTGCTGAGGTCATCATTCCCATAGAACTTAGAAGTACTTAAACCTAACTAACCTAAGGACATCACACACATCCATGCCCGAGGCAGGAT
Organism: Schistocerca nitens; assembly: GCF_023898315.1. NCBI lineage: Eukaryota > Metazoa > Arthropoda > Insecta > Orthoptera > Acrididae > Schistocerca > Schistocerca nitens. The sequence goes on along the minus strand of NC_064614.1, from coordinate 565,406,551 downwards.
TCGAACCTGCTGTTCCTAGGCACATGACCATGTAACTTGGGACAATTTTTCGCATTAGGAAATATCTTACATTTCCGGAGTAATTATTGTAATTTCAGAAAAGTGAATTCTAGCAGTTCAAAATGGAATAAGAAAATACATTAAACATCTATTTCACTAAAGGCAGAAATACAGCGTTCGACAAAAAATATGGAATCACAGCAAGAAATGTTTGCTTGAACATACCAGTACATGCAGATGCTACCCAGGCCTGCAGACTGCGGTGTTGTATTCCACCACGAGCGGCACGTGTGCAACGTCCTCAATACAAGAGTCGGTGGTGGTCAAAACAGTGTATTTGTGAGTGCATCACGTCGCGGCCAAGTGAAATCGAACGTGGACAAACTGTTGGTGCTCGTATGGGTGGTGCTACCATAATACCATATCGATGATTTATACCCCATACAGCGAAAGTGGAAAACATCATCCGCTAAGTCAGACCGCGGACGAAAGTGTGTGTTAAATAGTCGTAACAGACAGCCTTTGAAGAGGACTGTGACGAACAATAAGGGGAGGACACTTGCGAAAGTCACTGAAGAACTGAACATCGCACTCCAGAACACTGTCAGCAACAAAGCAACATGAAGGGAGCTTCATAAAGCATGACGAGCTGGAATTCCAAAACCACACATGAGTGATGCAAATGCCCGTAGCAGGAAAACGTAATGCCGAAGCCATAAAACGTGGAGTATGGAACAATGGAACAAAGGTTGGTTGAGTGAGTCTTATTTCACACTGTTTCCAATTTCTGGCAGGGTTTACGTCCCAAGCGTGAAACATAGCTGAAGTTTGCTCATGTTTTTGGCAGCCAATCGCAGTATTCCGTGGGCCCCATGATTACTCTGCAAGGTCGCATTACTACCAAGGTTTATATGACCATGTTCGATGAGATTTCGGGATTGCTGCCGGATCTCGTTGACTTCTTGCCACGATATTTCGGCTGGCAATCGTCCAGCCATCTTCAGGTGAGTGTCCGTCACTGGAGACAGCAAGCTTTTTTTTTCTTTATTGAGATTTCATTCCCCTGCCCCATATGGGCAAGGAAGGGCTGTCAGCGGCACAATCCGCCGCTCTTCAGCCGAGTGACACAACTAAAACAAGAATAAAATGGTACATACATAAGGCGATAAAAAAGGGAGCATAAAACAGAGCAAGGGGAGAAAATGGAGGTAAAAATACAGTGACATGGAGACTTTCATGGGGGACAATTAAAAAAGTCACCAGAAAGTTAAAAAACACAGTTGGCGGTTCTTGAAACACAGAGAAGACACTGAATGCGCATGCACAGGTTAAAAGTTGGCCACAGTATTAAAAACACTCCGAAACAACACACTTAAAACCCACTTGGAGCACACACGATGAAGAATAAAACTACCAGGTGGGACCTGCCGAGGGAAAGGTCAGAGAGGATGGAAAAGGAGGGGAGACCATGGGGCAGGTGGGGAAGCGGCGGGATGAAGAGAGGAGGGGCAACTGTGAGTTCACGAACAGGCAGGAGACACGTGGGGCAGGAGAGGAAAATGGAAGACAGAGCAGGAGGGAGCGCAGAGACACTGAAAGGAGGCACAAGAGAGGGAGGGGGAGTAGGAGGGGGAAGCCGCTCAGGAGGAGTGAGGGGGAGGAGAGGGAGCCCTGAGGAGGAGGCAGGAAGAGGGGGTTAGAGTTGGTAGGAAGGGTAGATGTCAGGGCGAAGTTCATCATCCGGGAGGGGTAGATGGTGGAAGTTGTGTTGGGAAAGGAGATGGAGGGTGTGGAGATGGAGAGAGGGAGGGACACAACGGTAAAGGTGCGGCAACTGGTTGGGGGTGGAGAGGAAAGACACCAGGGGGTGAGGGGGATCATGGCGGCGGACAATATATAGTGTGCGGATGTGTTCAAGGAAAAGGAGAAGGTGGGGGGAGGGGATGAGGTCGTAGAGGATGCGCGTGGGGGACGGAAGGTGGATGCGGAAGGCGATGCCGAGCGCATGGCGTTCGAGGATTTGGAGGGCTTTATAGAACCGGGGAGGGGCAGAAATCCAAGCGACACTGGCATAACAAAGGATGGGGCGGATCATGGATTTGTAGGTGTGAAGGATGGTGGAAGGATGCAGACCCCACGTCCAGCCGGACAGGAGTTTGAGGAGGTGGAGGCGTTTGTGAGCTTTGTTTTTGACGGTAAGGAGATGGGGAGTCCAGGTGAGGTGGCGGTCAAGAGTGAGGCCAACGTATTTGAGGGTAGGAGTGAGGTGGATAGGATGGCCATAAATGGTGAGGTAGAAATCATGGATGCGGAAGGAGTGGGTGATGCAGCCTATGATGATCGCCTGGGTCTTGGAGGGATTAACACGGAGGAACCACTGGTTGCACCAAGCAGTGAATTGGTCAAGGTGGGTTTCGAGGGTACGTTGGGACTGTTGAAGGATAGGATAAAGGGCTAGGAAGGCGGTGTCATCAGTGAACTGGAGAAGATGAACAGGAGGGGGAGGTTTGGGCATATCAGCAGTGTACAGGAGATAGAGGAGAGGGGAAAGGACAGAACCTTGGGGCACGCCGGCAGAGGGGTAGAAAGTACGGGAGTTGGAATTGTGGATAGTCACATAGGAGGGACGATGGGAGAGGAAGGAAGCAACGAGACGGATGAAGTTGATGGGGAGAGCATAGGTCTGGAGTTTGAAGAGGAGCCCGGGATGCCAGACACGGTCATAGGCGTTCTGGAGATCAAGGGAAACAAAGATAGCGGAGCGACGGGAGTTAAGTTGGAGGGAAAGAAGATTGGTAAGGTTAAGGAGCTGGTCGTCGGCAGAGAAGGAATGCCGGAAGCCACATTGGGTAAGAGGAAGGAGGCAGTGCTGTTTAAGGTGGCGGTGAATACGGCGAGAGAGGATGGCCTCGAAGACCTTACTAAACACGGAGGTGAGGCAGATTGGACGATAGGAAGAGGTATCAGAGTGGGGTTTGTTAGGTTTAGGGAACAGCAGGACACGGGAAGTCTTCCACAGGTCAGGGTAAAATCCTGTGGAGAGGAGGACATTGTACAGGGTAGCAAGGATAGACAGGAAGGATGGGGGGGATTCCTTGAGGTGACGGTAGGTGACGCCATCATGACTAGGGGCGGTGTTGCGTTTGGAGCGGAGGACGAGTGTGATGTCTTGTGTGTGATGGGAGTGTTGATGTCTGAGTGGGGGTAACCGATCCTAGTACCGGAAGCTAGGGGCGAGCGGGGGGACAGAGGTGTCAGTGCGGTCAAGGACGGTGGGGAAGAGGGAGTAATCAAAATGGGGATCGTCAGGAATGGAGAAGACCTCGGATAGGTGGGATGCAAAATGGTTAGCCTTTTTTTTTTTTGGTCATCAATCTACTGACTGGTTTGATGCGGCCCGCCACGAATTCCTTTCCTGTGATAACCTCTTCATCTCAGAGTAGCACTTGCAACCTACGTCCTCAGTTATTTGCTTGATGTATTCCAAGCTCTGTCTTCCTCTACAGTTTTTGCCCTCTACAGCTCCTTCTAGTACCATGGAAGTCATTCCCTCATGTCTTAGCAGATGTCCTATCATCCTGTCCCTTCTCCTTATCAGTGTTTTCCACATATTCCTTTCCTCTCCGATTCTGCATAGAACCTCCTCATTCGTTACCTTATCAGTTCACCTAATTTTCAACATTCGTCTATAGCACCACATCTCAAATGATTCGATTCTCTTCTGTTCCGGTTTTCCCACAGTCCATGTTTCACTACCATACAATGCTGTACTCCAGACGTACATCCTCAGAAATTTCTTCCTCAAATGAAGGCCGGTATTTGATATTAGTAGACTTCTCTTGGCCAGAAATGCCGTTTTTGCCATAGCGAGTCTGCTTTTTATGTCCTCCTTGCTCCGTCCGTCATTGGTTATTTTACTGCCTAGGTAGCAGAATTCCTTAACTTCATTGACTTCGTGACCATCAATCCTGATGTTAAGTTTCTCGCTGTTCTCATTTCTACTACTTCTCATTACCTTCGTCTTTCTCCAGTTTACTGAGAACCATACTGTGTACTCATTAGACTGTTCATTCCGTTCAGCAGATCATTTAATTCTTCTTCACTTTCACTCAGGATAGCAATGTCATCAGCGAATCGTATCATTGATATCCTTTCACCTTGTATTTTAATTCCACTCCTGAACCTTTCTTTTATTTCCATCATCGCTTCCTCGATGTACAGATTGAAGAGTAGGGGCGAAAGGCTACAGCCTTGTCTTACACCCTTCTTAATACTAGCACTTCGTTCTTGATCGTCCACTCTTATTATTCCCTCTTGGTTGTTGTACATATTGTATATGACCCGTCTCTCCCTGTAGCTTACCCCTACTTTTTTCAGAATCTCGAACAGCTTGCACCGTTTTATATTGTCGAACGCTTTTTCCAGGTCGACAAATCCTATGAAAGTGTCTTGATTTTTCTTTAGCCTTGCTTCCATTATTAGCCGTAACGTCAGAATTGCCTCTCTCGTCCCTTTACCTTTCCTAAAGCCAAACTGATCGTCACCTAGCGCATTCTCAATTTTCTTTTCCATTCTTCTGTATATTATTCTTGTAAGCAGCTTCGATGCATGAGCTGTTAAGCTGATTGTGCGATAATTTTCGCACTTGTCAGCTCTTGCCGTCTTCGGAATTGTGTGGATGATGCTTTTCCGAAAGTCAGATGGTATGTCGCCAGACTCATATATTCTACACACCAACGTGAATAGTCGTTTTGTTGCCACTTCCCCCAATGATTTTAGAAATTATGATGGAATGTTATCTATCCCTTCTACCGTATTTGACCGTAAGTCCTCCAAAGCTCTTTTAAATTCCGATTCTAATACTGGATCCCCTATCTCTTCTAAATCGACTGCTGTTTCTTCTTCTATCACATCAGACAAATCTTCACTCTCATAGAGGCTTTCAATGTATTCTTTCCACCTATCTGCTCTCTCCTCTGCATTTAACAATGGAATTCCCGTTGCACTCATAATGTTACCACCGTTGCTTTTAATGTCACCGAAGGTTGTTTTGAGTTTCCTGTATGCTGAGTCTGTCCTTCCGACAATCATATCTTTTTCGATGTCTTCACATTTTTCCTGCAGCCATTTCGTCTTAGCTTCCCTGCACTTCCTATTTATTTCATTCCTCAGCGACTTGTATTTCTGTATTCCTGACTTTCCCGGAACATGTTTGTACTTCCTCCTTTCATCAATCAACTGAAGTATTTCTTCTGTTACCCATGGTTTCTTCGCAGCTACCTTCTTTGTACCTATGTTTTCCTTCCCAACTTCTGTGATGGCCCTTTTAAGAGATGTCCATTCCTCTTCAACTGTACTGCCTACTGCGCTATTCCTTATTGCTGTATCTATAGTGTTAGAGAACTTCAAACGTATCTCGTCATTCCTTAGTACTTCCGTATCCCACTTCTTTGCGTATTGATTCTTCCTGACTAATGTCTTGAACTTCAGCCTACTCTTCATCACTACTATATTGGTGGTGGTGGTGGTTAGTGTTTAACATCCCGTCGACAACGAGGTCAGTAGAGACGGAGCGCAAGCTCGGGTTAGGGAAGGATTGGGAAGGAAATCGGCCGTGCCCTTTCAAAGGAACCATCCCGGCATTTGCCTGAAACGATTTAGGGAAATCACGGAATACCTAAATCAGGATGGCTGGAGACGGGATTGAACCGTCGTCCTACCGAATGCGAGTCCAGTGTGCTAACAACTGCGCCACCTCGCTCGGTCACTACTATATTGTGATCTGAGTCTATATCTGCTCCTGGGTACGCCTTACAATCCAGTACTGATTTCGGAATCTCTGTCTGACCATGATGTAATGTAATTGAAATCTTCCCGTGTCTCCCGGCCTTTTCCAAGTATATCTCCTCCTCTTGTGATTCTTGAACAGGGTATTCGCTATTACTAGCTGAAACTTGTTGTTGTTGTTGTGGTCTTCAGTCCTGAGACTGGTTTGATGCAGCTCTCCGTGCTACTCTATCCTGTGCAATCTTCTTCATCTCCCAGTACCTACTGCAGCCTACATCCTTCTGAATCTGCTTAGTGTATTCATCTCTTGGTCTCCCTCTACGATTTTTACCCTCCACACTGCCCTCCAATGCTAAATTTGTGATCCCTTGATGCCTCAAAACATGTCCTACCAACCGATCCCTTCTTCTAGTCAAGTTGTGCCACAAACTTCTCTTCTCCCCAATCCTATTCAATACCTCCTCATTAGTTACGTGATCTACCCACCTTATCTTCAGCATTCTTCTGTAGCACCACATTTCGAAAGCTTCTATTCTCTTCTTGTCCAAACTAGTTATCGTCCATGTTCCACTTCCATACATGGCTACACTCCATACAAATACTTTCAGAAACGACTTCCTGACACTTAAATCTATACCCGATGTTAACAAATTTCTCTTCTTCAGAAACGATTTCCTTGCCATTGCCAGTCTACATTTTATATCCTCTCTACTTCGACCATCATCAGTTATTTTACTCCCTAAATAGCAAAACTCCTTTACTACTTTAAGTGTCTCATTTCCTAATCTAATCCCCTCAGCATCACCCGATTTAATTTGACTACATTCCATTATCCTCGTTTTGCTTTTGTTGATGTTCATCTTATATCCTCCTTTCAAGACACTGTCCATTCCGTTCAACTGCTCTTCCAAGTCCTTTGCTGTCTCTGACAGAATTACAATGTCATCGGCAAACCTCAAAGTTTTTCCTTCTTCTCCATGAATTTTAATACCTACTCCGAATTTTTCTTTTGTTTCCTTTGCTGCTTGCTCAATATACAGATTGAATAACATCGGGGAGAGGCTACAACCCTGTCTCACTCCTTTCCCAACCACTGCTTCCCTTTCATGTCCCTCGACTCTTATAACTGCCATCTGGTTTCTGTACAAATTGTAAATAGCCTTTCGCTCCCTGTATTTTACCCCTGCCACCTTCAGAATTTGAAAGAGAGTATTCCAGTTAACATTGTCAAAAGCTTTCTCTAAGTCTACAAATGCTAGAAACGTAGGTTTGCCTTTTCTTAATCTTTCTACTAAGATAAGTCGTATGGTTAGTATTGCCTCACGTGTTCCAACATTTCTACGGAATCCAAACTGATCTTCCCCGAGGTCCGCTTCTACCAGTTTTTCCATTCGTCTGTAAAGAATTCGCGTTAGTATTTTGCAGCTGTGACTTATTAAACTGATAGTTCGGTAATTTTCACATCTGTCAACACCTGCTTTCTTTGGGATTGGAATTATTATATTCTTCTTGAAGTCTGTGGGTATTTCGCCTGTCTCATACATCTTGCTCACCAGATGGTAGAGTTTTGTCATGACTGGCTCTCCCAAGGCCATCAGTAGTTCTAATGGAATGTTGTCTACTCCCGGGGCCTTGTTTCGACTCAGGTCTTTCAGTGCTCTGTCAAACTCTTCACACAGTATCTTATCTCCCATTTCATCTTCGTCTACATCCTCTTCCATTTCCATAATATTGTCCTCAAGTGCATCGCCCTTGTACAAACCCTCTATATACTCCTTCCACCTTTCTGCTTTCCCTTCTTTGCTTAGAACTGGGTTCCCATCTGAGCTCTTGATGTTCATACAAGTGGTTCTCTTCTCTCCAAAGGTCTGTTTAATTTTCCTGTAGGCAGTATCTATCTTGCCCCTAGTGAGACAAGCCTCTACATCCTTACATTTGTCCTCTAGCCATCCCTGATTAGCCATTTTGCACTTCCTGTCGATCTCATTTTTGAGACGTATGTATTCCTTTTTGCCTGCTTCATTTACTGCATTTTTATATTTTCTCCTTTCATCAATTAAATTCAATATTTCTTCTGTTACCCAAGGATTTCTATTAGCCCTCGTCTTTTTACCTACTTGATCCTCTGCTGCCTTCACTACTTCATCTCTCAATGCTACCCATTCTTCTTCTACTGTATTTCTTTCCCCCATTCCTTCCAATTGTTCCCTTATGCTCTCCCTGAAACTCTCTACAACCTCTGGTTCTTTCAGTTTATCCAGGTCCCATCTCCTTAAATTCCCACCTTTTTGCAGTTTCTTCAGTCTCAATCTGCAGTTCATAACCAATAGATTGTGGTCAGAATCCACATCTGCCCCTGGAAATGTCTTACAATTTAAAACCTAGTTCCTAAATCTCTGTCTTACCATTATATGATCTATCTGATACCTTTTAGTATCTCCAGGATTCTTCCAGGTATACAACCTTCTTTTATGATTCTTGAACCAAGTGTTAGCTATGATTAAGTTATGCTCTGTGCAAAATTCTACAAGGCGGCTTCCTCTTCCATTTCTTCCCCCCAATCCATATTCACCTACTATGTTTCCTTCTCTCCCTTTTCCTACTGTGGAATTCCAGTCACCCATGACTATTAAATTTTCGTCTCCCTTCACTACCTGAATAATTTCTTTTATCTAGTCATACATTTCTTCAATTTCTTCATCATCTGCAGAGCTAGTTGGCATATAAACCTGTACTACTGTAGTAGGCATGGGCTTTGTGTCTATCTTGGCCACAATAATGCGTTCACTATGCTGTTTGTAGTAGCTAACCCGCACTCCTATTTTTTAGTCATTATGAAACCTACTCCTGCATTACCCCTATTTGATTTTGTATTTATAACCCTGTATTCACCTGACTAAAAGTCTTGTTCCTCCTGCCACCGAACTTCACTAATTCCCACTATATCTAACTTAAACCTATCCATTTCCCTTTTTAAATTTTCTAACCTACCTGCCTGATTAAGGGATCTGACATTCCACGCTCCGATCCGTAGAACGCCAGTTTTCTTTCTCCTGATAATGACGTCCTCTTGAGTAGTCCCCGCCCGGAGATCCGAATGGGGGACTATTTTACCTCCGGAATATTTTACCCAAGAGGACACCATTATCATTTAATCATACAGTAAAGCTGCATGTCCTTGGGAAAAATTACGGCTGTAGTTTCCCCTTGCTTTCAGCCGTTCGCAGTACCAGCACAGCAAGGCCGTTTTGGTTAATGTTACAAGGCCAGATCAGTCAATCATCCAGACTGTTGCCCCTGCAACTACTGAAAAGGCTGCTGCCCCTCTTCAGGAACCACATGTTTGTCTGGTCTCTCAACACATACCCCTCCGTTGTGGTTGCACCTACGGTACGGCCATCTGTATTGCTGAGGCAAGCAAGCCTCCCCACCGACGGCAAGGTCCATGGTTCGTGGGGGGGGGGGGGGTGAAACTTGTTACAGAACTCAATTAGTCTTTCTCCTCTTTCATTACTTGTCCCAAGCCCATATTCTCCTGTAACCTTTTCTTCTACTCCTTCCCCTACAACTGCATTCTAGTCTCCCATGACTATTAGATTTTCGTCCCCCTTTACATACTGCATTACCCTTTCAATATCTTAATACACTTTCTCTATCTGTTCATCTTCAGCTTGCGACGTCGGCATGTATACCTGAACTATCGTTGTCGGTGTTGGTCTGCTGTCGATTCTGATTATAATAACCCGGTCATTGAACTGGTCACAGTAACACACCCTCTGCCCTACCTTCCAATTCATAACGAATCCTACACCTGTTATACCATTTTATGCTGCTGTTGATATTACCCGATACTCATCTGACCAGAAATCCTTGTCTTCCTTCCACTTCACTTCACTGACCCCTACTATATCTAGATTGGGCCTTTGCATTTCCCTTTTCAGATTTTCTAGTTTCCCTACCACGTTCAAGCTTCTGACATTCCACGCCCCGACTCGTAGAACGTTATCCTTTCGTTGATTATTCAATCTTTTTCTCATGGTAACCTCCCCCTTGGCAGTCCCCTCCCGGAGATCCGAATGGGGGACTATTCCGGAATCTTTTGCCAATGGAGAGCTCATCATGACACTTCTTCAATTACAGGCCACATGTCCTGTGGATACACGTTACGTGTCTTTAATGCAGTGGTTTCCGTTGCCTTCTGTATCCTCATGTCGTTGATCATTGCTGATTCTTCCACCTTTAGGGGCAATTTCCCACCCCTAGGACAAGAGAGTTCCCTGAACCACTATCCGCTCCCCCGCCCTCTTTGACAAGGCCGTTGGCAGAATGAGGCTGACTTCTTATGCCGGAAGTCTTCGGCCGCCAGTGCTGATTATTTATCAAAATTTAGGCAGTGGTGGGGATCGAACCCGGGACCGAAGACGTTTTTGATTATGGATCAAAGACGCTTCCCCTAGACCATGGGTTGGCTTTACTGAGGTTGTCAGGAAAGGGTCTATCGTCATGGAGGATGGGGTAATGCGGGGTGGGATGGCTACCAGTAAGGCGGTGGAAGGCTGACCAGTACTTGGAAGGCCCGCATCTCGTGGTCGTGCGGTAGCGTTCTCGCTTCCCACGCCCGGGTTCCCGGGTTCGATTCCCGGCGGGGTCAGGGATTTTCTCTGCCTCGTGATGGCTGGGTGTTGTGTGCTGTCCTTAGGTTAGTTAGGTTTAAGTAGTTCTAAGTTCTAGGGGACTTATGACCACAGCAGTTGAGTCCCATAGTGCTCAGAGCCATTTGAACCATTTGAGTACTTGGAGGAGTTGAGAGACTGCAAGTTCCCGGAGTCAACTTTATAGCAAAAATTGGCGCGAAAACGCATGCGCATTGGCCTCCGTCACAGGAGCGCCCGCTATCGAAATCCGCGCCCTCTGGAGTTACTGTTCTGTCTGTGGAGCGCAGGCGCATGCGTAAAGGTGAAAACTACATGTCCGCCCTCTGTCGGAATGCACCCACGTCGCTAAAAACAGGCGTCAGATGTCACCAGGCGTGTCATTATGAACAATCTGTCTTCTCTCAGTCGAAATTAGAGAGATCACCGGGTCCCAAGCCTTGTCCAGTTGAAAACAGCCATCACGATTTATAAGATTTTGCGCTAGGCGTATCTTCACAGATTTTTTAATTACTGAATCCCAGAAGTTTTTCGCTGGGGCCAAGATTTTCGTGGCAGAAAAATCCATAGCGTGGTAATACAGTGATCAGCTACGGCCGACTTACTGGGCTGCGAAAGACGAGTGTGGCGTTCGTGTTCAACGCACATTTCATGTAGTGTGCGTATCGGCTGACCGATGTAAGCTTTGACACACTGGCAAGGAATTTTATAGATCCCGGCCTTCCGCAGACCCAGATCGTCCTTTACTGAACCGAGAAGGGTACTAATCTTCGCCGGTGGCCGGAAGATTACTTTGACTTGTTGTTTCCTTAGGATCCTGCCTATTCTACATGAAAGGTTGCCGGCGTATTGAAGAAACGCCCTGGACTTGAATAGCTCCTTATCTTCTTGATGTTGGGGGTGGTCACGTTTCTTCCTTGTTAGCGCTGTTCTAATCTGATGTGGAGATTAACCATTACCTCTGAACACCGACACTAAATGTTCCAGCTCCTTTGTAAGGCTGTCTCCATCAGAAACAACATGAGCCCGGAGCACCAACGTTCTAAGGACGCCGGTAGTTTGCGCAGGATGATGACAACTCGACGCTCGCAGGTAAAGGTCCGTATGTGTTGGCTTACGGTAGACAGAATGCCCTAATTACCCATCCACTCTCTTAGAAACCAAGACGTCCCAAAACGGCAAGCAACCATCCTTCTCTATATACATCGTAAACTGGATGTTCTTGTGGATTGCATTCAGATGTAGCAAGAACCGTGACAGTTCTTCTTCACCATGGGGCCACACTACAAAAGCGTCATCTACATATCACCAGAAAATTCTCGGTTTAAGTTCTGCCGAATCTAGTGCCCTTTCCTCAAAGTCTCCCATGAAAAAGTTTGCTACCAAAGGCGAGAGAGGACTACACATGGCAACACCGCCAGTCTGCTCAAAATACTCGTTGTTAAATAAAAAGTAGGTTGAGGAAACGACGTGATGGGAAAGTGCTGTTATGTCGGCCGTGAACTTATTGCTGATGAGCGACAAAGAATCCATAAGACGAACCTTAGTGAAGAGTGAGATGAGATCGAAGCTGACCAGTAAGTCAGATTCACTAAGCTGAAGTGACTTCAGTCTATTGATAAAGTCAGCCGAGTTGCGAACATGATGCACGCACTTCCCCACAAAGGTCTCAGTAGAGAGGCGAGATGTATCGCCAAATCATACGTGGGGGCGTCGATATTACTGACGATCGGCCGTAACGGAATCTCTTTTTTATGGATGTTCGGAAGACTCGTATAGCCTGGGTGGCACAGAACTATGAGGTCTTAGTCTTTTCGCCACTTGTTGCGGCACAGGAGAGGAATTCAGCAGTGCTGATGTTTTCCTTTCCACTTTTGCTGTGGGGTCTTTGTCAATCTTCCGATACATTGGTTCACTCAGCACGTTGTAAATCTTCTGATTACAAACCTCACGTGGCAAGAGCACTGTAGCGTTTCCCTTATCTGCTGGTAAGACCACCGTATGAGGATCTTCTCGTAGCTTTCGTAGTGCGGCCCTTTATGTGACCATGTTGGCTGATTACATCCATTCCATGGTACAGTGTTTACTCCAAGAAGAGGGGTGCCCTGATCACACAGCTCGCATTATCCAGAGCTGGTTCTGTGAGCTCTGCTGTCACATCTTCCCTGGCCACCACAGCCACCAGCTCTCGATACAACTGAGCCTTTATGGCCTACTTTGGAGAGGAGGGTACGTGGTGGCTATACACCTACATCATGGTTACCGAACTTGCCACTATTTTGCAGGAAGAACTGCACAAAATTCCTTTGAAAACCATACAGGAGCTGTCATCATTAATTAAAACTTCAGGGCTGAATTGCCGTGGTCCATATACTCGTATAAAACTTCTTCTCCTTCCTGACGTTTCGTTGCCTACTGCGGGCAACATCTTCTGAGGTGAGTCGGCGACTGGCTGGTGGTCCCACTTACATAGAGCGCTTAGATGGCGCCGCCACTCGTCACGTGCTTTCGACTTTAAAACTATCTCTGGCTAGTGCCATCTCTCTCGATTACAGGTAATCGATTGTCACTTCGTTGGTATAAAGTCGACCGCCGTATCTTGTCTAGTTTTAATCCTTCTTCTTTTCTATTAAAATTATTTCCGTGCTTGTAGATCTCTATAGCTTCTCTATACATGCGGGTATAATAATGTGAGGTCCTAACTATCACGTTTGTCTCACTAAATTTTATTTCGTGATCATTGTCTTTGAAAACGTGTTCCGCTACAGCTGATTTGTCAATCTGTCCCAATCTACAGTTCCTTTTGTGTTCCGTTAGGCGGGTATTAACAATCCTTTTAGTTGCTTGTTGTTGGCAAGCAGACAAGTTTGGTGACAGCGGACCATGTTTATATTAAATGCAATGCAATATATAATTTTACATTCCATTGAATAATATTGATCGGACTTCGCATAGTAAATTTAACTGCAAAAGTTCGAATTTCCTGTGGTGTGCAGATCTCCACGTAACGGTGCGAAAATAGATACGTCACCAAACTGATCTCCTTCCAACTTCAATAACACTGAAATAGAGAAACGTTTTGTATCATTAGTGGCCGGCCGCTGTGACCGAGCGGTTCTAGGCGCTTCAGTCTGGAACCGCGCTGCTGCTACGATCGCAGGTTCGAATCCTGCCTCGGGCGTGGATGTGTGTGATGTCCTTAGGTTAGTTAGGTTTAAGTAGTTCTAAGTCTAGGGGACTGATGACCTCAGATGTTAAGTCCCATAGTGCTTAGAGGCATTTTTTATCATTAGTGATAAAAGGCTACAACAGTGTTCCTTAAATGAAACATGGACAAAAAAGTAAAGGTTACTGTTATTATTACTCAACTTCTTAAGCGCAATTACAAGGATGCTTATATTCTAAGTTGCTGCAAGAGAGAAAACAAAATAGAAATGACAAATGGTAGAAGGCGAATCATATTTACAAAAGAGTGTCGTAATTCACCAGTTTAGACATAGTTACACCACTGTATTAGAACTCTGAAAATATTTAATACATGTAACTTGTGGGTACGTGTATCACGAGGATATTTTTTTCATTGCAAGTAGTCTGTTGCAACGTTGTGCTCGCACAATTCACCCCATCAGGTGGCATTTTCCCAGGAACAGGACCTTTTCTGCTCGATATATAAGGCCATTCTCTCTCCTTTGGTTTGTTGTTCTTCGTCTCATAAATTTTAACTTTACGTTTTCTCCCACTAGTCAGGAGCTTTTTCGCTGCGCTCTCTACAACATTCGGTGATTCAGCCATGATGGACTTCCAAGTTCTAACGTTGTACGCAGCACAAGAATTTTGTGGGTCGACGATGGCACCAAAAATAACAGAAGCGGAAATAATTTAACATGAAAATGAAGGACGTCAGATAAAACGAAATTCCAACTCTTTCGAACAACCCAAGAGCCTAGTCAATTCCCACGAGTAACTGCACAATAAGCATCGACCCTCAGTGTTTCTATTGCCACACGTCGTAAAAGACTTTGATTGCAAATGGTATTTCACATTCCTGTCCAAATTCCACAAGTTATCTGGATCCGCTAAATGTCTTTTTCGACTACAAGAGTTCATTGCACCAAACTATGAACAACGCTCATAATAGCATTTTCTAATGTTGAGTTCTATCATCTCTTACAGTGGCATGCTGTGGGGAAAACTTCAGTTTTTGAGAAGCGGGAAAGGGCGTCTGGTTGACATCTGGTCTCTGTAAGAAGCTGTGGATATTCTCGTCGTTTGCGAAGGTAGTCTATCAAATGAGTCTTGCATGGACATTCTCGTTGAAGATTCTCATGCAGGAAATGAATATATGTGGGATAAAATATTGTAGCGGCACACTGACATTTAGTCTGATCACCAGCTTTGAGGTATGAGAAGACACAAAACGTGACGTAATCCCGGATTTGGTTTCTTAGTAGTGCCACCGAGAAGCTGTCGACTCTGTGACAAACTTCAATAACCCGTAGAGTTTGTGGAAAGTTTTCTGAAGGAACAGCGCCGATAACTGGTATGGTATCGCCACAGCATCATCAAGTTATCTATATCACACTCTAGGTACCTCATTCGCTTGTCAAACATTCCAAGAAGCAAACAAAAGTCGTTGTCAACTTCGACAACCATGGTCGAATTGTCTGAAACGGTTCTAACCCAACGTCTGCAACAGACGCGCTAAAACGCGATAAGGCGTAGTGCCATTTCACGTGCTGACAAGTCATCTCAGCCCCAATAAAGCCGCACTGCAGTGCTTGCTGGAATAACGTGTGTAACAGAAAGCTAGACGGTTAACGACTTAAGTGAGGTCTGAGACTCATCATAGGATGGAGAGATGGAGCTGGAGAAGCGCATCGGTATTGAGGACACCAACCGGCGTATGACGTCGTCCGAAGTAGCTGGAGTCGCTCTGACGTGTTAAATAAATAAAACGTCGTGTGGTTCACAGTCTCGTACACGCCTCTCTGTATGACGCCACTTCGCCGGCTTGTGAGTCAAATTAGCTGCTTATTTCATCAGGCAGCTTCTCATCTGACCTTACGATGGTGAGTAGACACTGTTTCAGTCATTTCCACGAAAGAAAGCGACAGTAAACATACCTTTCTTTTTAAACGTCCTCCTTCTTTCACTTATACCTGTACTTCTTTGTCCAGTTTTGCCTTCCTCTGCTATGGCTATTTCACCATCACTCATGTACAGATCTTTTTATTGTTTTTTTATTTATTTTTTTATTTTTTATTTTTTCTCTCTTACCGAGGCATTTGGCTACGGTCCTTGAGTGGTGTGGCTAGTTTACAACCTCACTGATACTTCATATCATGCAGTCTGTTCTTAGAGCATAGTGAATAAATAAATCAAGAGTTAAATGAACAAACATAACGAATAAATGAGTTTTCTCTTCCTTGGTATCACAAACCTTTCCTTTCCTTAATACACATCTAGTTTGAAATGAAATTAAACTTAAAACTTCCTATTTAAAAGTTACTGCCTCCCACAATCGCAGCCCGAGACATCAGTTTTAGGGCATGAAGAGTGGAGAAAGCAAATTCATAGTTCCAAACGGCGTGAAAAGTTTCAGCTTTTGCCGTATTTCTCACCTTTTCATGGCAGAGCCACGTTAAAACCATGGCGCTGACGAATGGCCCAACCTTATATACGTGGAACAGGGGACCTGGCGCTATGTGTGAGAGAAAGTTCTCAAGGCACGCTTGGCCCTTATTCTCTCCGCCTGTTCCGCACCGCCCCTCAGACCGGTCACCGAAGTCTTACATTCAACCCACGCGGTAATGAGAACAAAGTCTTCGAGAAAGTCGCGACATTTCGAATTTCAACGACTTAAAATGCGAGAACTTTGATTCTGACAGTTGAAAGGCAGTCACTGACGAACGTTTTCAGCATAATGGACAACTTTCTCTCATTGTAAGATCTTGCTCCTATTTCAGTGCAGTCGAGCTGTATTTCCAATGTGGTCATATTTACTTGTGTTTTATATTTTAGATGGATGTAAGATTCTTCACCCTGATCATGCCAAAGTAAGTCAGTGCTTCATACCTATTGGACTCATCCGCATAGGATATTCAGTATGAAAAAGATCAAAAATATAACGAGGTTCAGAGGATTCTAGGAGGGAATCCCCGCTGATGAAAGATGAATTCTTTTCTAAGTGTAATCAGATGAAAAGTTGGTCTGATATTTGTTCCATTTCTTTGAATCTGTTATGCTACAACATTTTCGATGTGGGAATTTGGTTCAACAACAAGGTTTATCAGTTCCATAAATGTCGTGTATATTGAAAGCAGCTAAACGCGAAATTCCTTATGCCACTATTCTGAAAGTAAAAAAGTAAATTTTTCACAGAAAAGACTTTTATTTGGTTGCCATAGTACAACACAACATTGTAAACTTCTTGGGGGAAAATAAAGGAGAAAATGGAAAACGCGGAATGAAAAATATGAGGAGAGCTTCTTAAGTGAAATTACGTGATGTAATGTTTAAGGCACTGAACGAATACTCGGGCGAAGCGGAATTCAAACGCCTGCCTCGTTGTCGAGATTTCTGTTTTCTGCAGTTTCGTAAAAATCACTGCCTGCACATGAGGGGATAGTTTCTTCAAAACGGTCACGACCAATTCTCCTAGTATAAGTCACTTTGTGTGTTGAACCTAATGACTTCCGTGTAGATGTTAAATGAGACGCTGCCATTTGGTCCTCAAAGAAGAAACGTATTACAAGAGTACCAACATCCAGCGGGAACTCTACTTGTGAAATACACTGGAGCGCCAAAGAAACTGGTATAGGCATGCGTATTCAAGTACAGAGATACGTAAACAGGCAGAATACGGCCCTGCGGTCGGAAACGCCTGTATAAGACAAGTGTCTGGCGCAGTTATTAGATGGTTACTGCTGCTACAGTGGCAGGTTATCAAGATATAACTGAGTTTGAACGTGGTGTTATAGTCGGCGCACGAGCGATGGGACACAGTGTCTCCCAGACAGCGATGAAATGGAGATTTTCCCATACGAACATTTCACGAGCGTACCACGAACCCCCCCATGAACCATGGACCTTGCCGCTGGTGGGGAGGCTTGCGTGCCTCAGCGATACAGATAGCCGTACCGTAGGTACAACCACAACGGAGGGGTATCTGTTGAGAGGCCAGACAAACGTGTGGTTCCTGAAGAGGGGCAGCAGCCTTTTCAGTAGTTGCAAGGGCAACAGTCTGGATGATTGACTGGTCTGGCCTTGTAACAATAACCAAAACGGCCTTGCTGTGCTGGTACTGCGAACGGCTGAAAGCAAGGGGAAACTACGGCCGTAATTTTTCCCGAGGGCATGCAGCTTTACTGTATGATTAAATGATGATGGCGTCCTCTTGGGTAAAATATTCCGGAGGTAAAATAGTCCCCCATTCGGATCTCCGGGCGGGGACTACTCAAGAGGATGTCGTTATCAGGAGAAAGAAAACTGGCGTTCTACGGATCGGAGCGTGGAATGTCAGATCCCTTAATCGGGCCGTAGGTTAGAAAATTTGAAAAGGGAAATGGATAGGTTAAAGTTAGATATAGTGGGAATTAGTGAAGTTCGGTGGCAGGAGGAACAAGACTTCTGGTCAGGTGACCACAGGGTTATAAACACAAAGTCAAATAGGGGTAATGCAGGAGTAGGTTTAATAATGAATAGGAAAATAGGAACGCGGGTAAGCTACTACAAACAGCTTAGTGAACGCATTATTGTGGCCAAGATAGATACGAAGCCCACACCTACTACAGTAGTACAAGTTTATATGCCAACTAGCTCTGCAGATGACGAAGAAATTGAAGAAATGTATGATGAAATAAAAGAAATTATTCAGATAGTGAAGGGAGACGAAAATTTAATAGTCATGGGTGACTGGAATTCGAGTGTAGGAAAAGGGAGAGAAGGAAACGTAGTAGGTGAATATGGATTGGGGCTAAGAAATGAAAGAGGAAGCCGCCTGGTAGAATTTTGCACAGAGCACAACTTAATCATAGCTAACACTTGGTTTAAGAATCATGATAGAAGGTTGTATACATGGAAGAACCCTGGAGATACTAAAAGGTATCAGATAGATTATATAATGGTAAGACAGAGATTTAGGAACCAGGTTTTAAATTGTAAGACATTTCCAGGGGCAGATGTGGACTCTGACCACAATCTATTGGTTATGACCTGTAGATTAAAACTGAAGAAACTGCAAAAAGGTGGGAATTTAAGGAGATGGGACCTGGATAAACTGAAAGAACCAGAGGTTGTACAGAGTTTCAGGGAGAGCATAAGGGAACAATTGACAGGAATGGGGGAAAGAAATACAGTAGAAGAAGAATGGGTAGCTTTGAGGGATGAAGTAGTGAAGGCAGCAGAGGATCAAGTAGGTAAAAAGACGAGGGCTAGTAGAAATCCTTGGGTAACAGAAGAAATATTGAATTTAATTGATGAAAGGAGAAAGTATAAAAATGCAGTAAATGAAGCAGGCAAAAAGGAATACAAACGTCTCAAAAATGAGATCGACAGGAAGTGCAAAATGGCTAAGCAGGGATGGCTAGAGGACAAATGTAAGGATGTAGAGGCTTGTCTCACTAGGGGTAAGATAGATACTGCCTACAGGAAAATTAAAGAGACCTTTGGAGAGAAGAGAACCACTTGTATGAATATCAAGAGCTCAGATGGCAACCCAGTTCTAAGCAAAGAAGGGAAGGCAGAAAGGTGGAAGGAGTATATAGAGGGTCTATACAAGGGCGATGTACTTGAGGACAATATTATGGAAATGGAAGAGGATGTAGATGAAGATGAAATGGGAGATACGATACTGCGTGAAGAGTTTGACAGAGCACTGAAAGACCTGAGTCGAAACAAGGCCCCCGGAGTAGACAACATTCCATTGGAACTACTGACGGCCTTGGGAGAGCCAGTCCTGACAAAACTCTACCATCTGGTGAGCAAGATGTATGAAACAGGCGAAATACCCTCAGACTTCAAGAAGAATATAATAATTCCAATCCCAAAGAAAGCAGGTGTTGACAGATGTGAGAATTACCGAACAATCAGTTTAATAAGCCACAGCTGCAAAATACTAACACGAATTCTTTACAGACGAATGGAAAAACTAGTAGAAGCCGACCTCGGGGAAGATCAGTTTGGATTCCGTAGAAATACTGGAACACGTGAGGCAATACTGACCTTACGACTTATCTTAGAAGAAAGATTAAGGAAAGGCAAACCTACGTTTCTAGCATTTGTAGACTTAGAGAAAGCTTTTGACAATGTTGACTGGAATACTCTCTTTCAAATTCTAAAGGTGGCAGGGGTAAAATACAGGGAGCGAAAGGCTATTTACAATTTGTACAGAAAGCAGATGGCAGTTATAAGAGTCGAGGGACATGAAAGGGAAGCAGTGGTTGGGAAGGGAGTGAGACAGGGTTGTAGCCTCTCCCCGATGTTATTCAATCTGTATATTGAGCAAGCAGTAAAGGAAACAAAAGAAAAATTCGGAGTAGGTATTAAAATCCATGGAGAAGAAATAAAAACTTTGAGGTTCGCCGATGACATTGTAATTCTGTCAGAGACAGCAAAGGACTTGGAAGAGCAGTTGAACGGAATGGATGGTGTCTTGAAGGGAGGATATAAGATGAACATCAACAAAAGCAAAACGAGGATAATGGAATGTAGTCGAATTAAGTCGGGTGATGTTGAGGGTATTAGATTAGGAAATGAGACACTTAAAGTAGTAAAGGAGTTTTGCTATTTGGGGAGCAAAATAACTGATGATGGTCGAAGTAGAGAGGATATAAAATGTAGACTGGCAATGGCAAGGAAAGCGTTTCTGAAGAAGAGAAATTTGTTAACATCGAGTATAGATTTAAGTGTCAGGAAGTCATTTCTGAAAGTATTTGTATGGAGTGTAGCCATGTATGGAAGTGAAACATGGACGGTAAATAGTTTGGACAAGAAGAGAATAGAAGCTTTCGAAATGTGGTGCTACAGAAGAATGCTGAAGATTAGATGGGTAGATCACATAACTAATGAGGAGGTACTGAATAGGATTGGGGAGAAGAGGAGTTTGTGGCACAACTTGACCAGAAGAAGGGATCGGTTGGTAGGACATGTTCTGAGGCATCAAGGGATCACCAATTTAGTATTGGAGGGCAGCGTGGAGGGTAAAAATCGTAGGGGGAGACCAAGAGATGAATACACTAAGCAGATTCAGAAGGATGTAGGTTGCAGTAGGTACTGGGAGATGAAGAAGCTTGCACAGGATAGAGTAGCGTGGAGAGCTGCATCAAACCAGTCTCAGGACTGAAGACCACAACAACAACAACAACCACGAATATCAGGAATACCGCAAAACATCATATCTCCGACATCGCTGAGGCAGGATAAAGATCCAGCCAAAACGGGAACAACGACGACTAAAGAGAATCGTTCAACGTGACAGAAGTGCAACCCTTCAACCCTTCCGCAAACCGCTGCAGATTTCAATGCTGGGCCGTCAACAAGTGTCAGCGTGCGAACCATTCAACGAAACATCATCGACGATATGGGATTTCGGAGCCGAAGGCTCAATCGTGTATCCTTAATGACTGCACGACACAAAGCTTTACGCCTCGTCCGGGCCCGTCAACACCGACATTGGACTGTTGATGACTGGTAACATTTGCCTGTTCGGACGAGTCTCGTTTCAAATTTTTCCGCACGGATGGACGTGTACGGGTATGGAGAAAACCTCATGAATCCATGGACCCTGTATGTCAGCTCGCGACTGTTCAAGCTGGTGGAGGCTGTGTAATGGTGTGGGGCGTGAGCAGTTGGAGTGATATAGGACTCCTGATACATCTTGATACGACTCTGACAGGTGACACAAATGTAAGCACCCTGTCTGATCACCTGCATCCATTGATATCTAGTGTGCTTTTCGACCGACTTTGGCAATTCCAGCAGAACAATGCGACACCCCACACGTCCAGAATTGCTACAGAGCGGCCCCAGAAACAATCTTTTGAGTTTAAACACTTCCGCTGGCCGCCAAACTTCATAGACATGAACGTTATTGAGCATATCTGGGATGCCTTGCAACTTGCTGTTCAGAAGAGATCTCTACCGCCTCGTACTCTTACGGATTTATGGACAGCCCTGCAGGATTCATGGTGTCAGTTCCTTTTAGCACTACTTCATACATTGGTCGAGTCCATGCCACGTCGTGTTGCGGCACTTCTGCGTGTTCGCGGATGTCCTACACGATACTAGGCAGGTTCGCCAGTTTCTTTGGCTCTTCAGTACAGATCTTTTACAAGTCTTCAGTATTCAGCCTTTTTTCTATTAATCTATTAATTGTCTGTTTGTGGCTATGTAATTTCTTCCTCAAATATTACGGTAAGGAATGGCGGTGTCAAACGAACGACGAAGGTAGATTAAACATTAGGATAGTTAACACTAAGGAAACAGCATGATATGGCCTGATTAGAGGTATGGACGGCGATACAATGCCTCAGACAGTGTGAGTATGGTCACCTCCTGAAATGAGGAAAAGAAGCTGACACGGGAAGGACTTTAATGCAGGGACTACAAAGGCCATGCAAAAAAGCGTGATGTATCCAGTTCCACTGAGACTGTAAAGACTGTTTAAGTTTTTATGTTGGTAACACCACGTAGCGCTTTGTAAGGAAATCACTGACTGTGCTGTGTGCAGTCTGTGGCTGGTTGGCATTGTTAGAATATTCACTATTGTGGTGTTGGGCAGTTGGATGGGAACAGCGCGTAGAGGTGAGCCGCCAGCAGTGGTGGATGTGGGGAGAGAGGTGACAGAGTTTTGAGCGAACGATCTGGACGTGTGTCCGTCAGAAAAAGGAAATTTGTTTAATTGGATGTGACAAAATTTAAGGTAAATACATTGTTTGTTCTCTATCAAAATCTTTCATTTGCTAACTATGCCTATCAGTAGTTACTGCCTTCAGCAGTTAGAGTCTTTTATTTAACTGCCAGTATTGGCGCTCGCTGTATTGCAGTAGTTCGAATAACGAAGATTTTTGTGAGGAAAGTGATTCATGAAAGTTATAGGTTATTGTTAGTCAGGACCATTCTTTTGTAGTGATTATTGAAAGTCAGATTGCGTTGCGCTAAAAATATTGTGTGTCAGTTTAGTGATGATCAGAATAAGTAAAGAGAAAACTGTTTGAGTACGTGGAGTTTTACTCAGCTATTTCTGTATCAAATAACGTAAGAGTTTTTCTATCACTCTCATTCATAATTTTCTAAGGGGACATTTCAAGATGTCCAATCGAGACAATGTAACAAGTTTATTTCTTGAGCACAACTTTAAGAAAGTCTTCACGGCATTATGGCAGTAAAGCTCATTTAAGTCCGAAATTGAACGAAATTCTTCCACAAGTGAATAATAAACAATAGTTCTCCAAGGGCAACGAAGTTAAAGTTCCTGAATCAAAAAGTAATTAAGTTCTTCGAGACGTGAAAATAGTCAATTGACAACTGAGAACAGAACACACTATAAAGGTGAGCAAACTCGTGAAGACTGAATGAAGTTAAAAGTTCAACATAAAACAAGTTCCTTAATTCTTGGGTTGAAAATGAACGATGTTTGCAGTTTAGCTTAACAGACGCAAGCAAACGCTTTCAAAATACCTTACAGTAGTATTTTACAGAAGAATTTCCGATGATCAAACCGTATAGAAAATTTTTAAATCCAGTAAGGATCTAAGCACAAAATTAAGTCTTGGCGCTATCTCGTCGGTGAAGCAAAAACAGTAGAAATCGTAAGTCCAGCTAGCTGATAACGCATGGAGTTCAGACGGAAAAGGCGGTTTGCTGTTCTGGAAGGTAGTGGCGGAGTCCATAGCGAGGCAGTGCTCAAGTCTTCTTGTCGGTTGCTAACTGCGATGGAACTGGCGTTCTAAGCTTAAGTAATTGCCTCGTCGCAGGATGTATGCGGGCCAGTTTTTGGCACATGACGGTGCAGATGCAGGAAGGGATTCGGTACATCAACGACTTCCTGGTGGCCCACCCGAATGCTGTTGACGCCACCTGCTGATCTGACAGCAGAGTCCCGGAACTCTCAAGAGACCCCTTCAATGCGAGGTGGCTAGTCATGTCTACGGCATCGACGCCCCACATATTGTCTACCATGGACCCACAACATTGGCTGCTAATGGGAACAGGGGCGGGCTTGGAGGTATCCAACGGTGAACTCGGCATGAGGCTACGGAGCGTAGTTGAACTGCTCAGTCGACAAGTAACCCCCAATCGTGGTAATGGTGTTGATACAAAACAGAGCAATGACAACGATAAAATGGTTCAAATGGCTCTGAGCACTATGGGACTTAACATCTAAGGTCATCAGTCCCCTAGAACTTAGAACTACTTAAACCTAACTAACCTAAGGACGTCACACACATTCATGCCCGAGGCAGGATTCGAACCTGCGACCGTAGTGGTCGCGCGGTTCCAGACTGAAGCGCCTAGAACCGCTCGACTACATCGGCCGGCGACAACGATAAACAAAACAAACATTACATTATACCCACAACAACAGTGGCCGAAGCTGAAAGGAACCCAAGACATTTCGCAGAGTGAGAAAGAAGTGGCAGATGAAATGCTTAAGATGAGTCAGTGGTATGTGTGGTATCGTATACGCTCGACTGTGTGGACAATGTACATGAGAAGTACAACGATGACGATGCGTCCTTATCAAGTGAGAGTGATGAACAGGTGTCGAGCCATGTATACCATCATCCTTGTCGGACAGGGAGCCATAAACCCCGTCTCCAGTGAAACGTAGTAACGATGAATCGCTGTCCAAGGACCAGGTATTAAATATAATTACGTGAACGGCAGATCATCCACAGCATAGTAAAAAACGATTGTGAACAAATTTCGAATAAGTCCGTAGCAATATGATCGTGTAGTGTATAAGAAAAACTATGGATATCAAGGGAAGAGAAGGCGCACTTGTTACAGAAACTGGTGTTTGCGCTTTTCAAGGATGCTCGATAGAATTTACAGGATGTGCTTGATAGTGACCCAGTACGATAAGCACATCAGATTGCGTACGACATAGTTTACAGTGATTTCAAGAGAAGCAGTGGACGGTTGCATAGATTCAAACAGTGTTACAGAATTGGAAGAATAAGATAATGAAATTTCAGTCAAAGCGTCAACTTGACGAGGCACAGTAAACTGCGAAATCGGCCCGAAAGTTTGTAGATGAGATCGACAAACTTATCCAATCGTTCAGTAAGGATTTTGTTCTCAGCTCCGACTAATCGGAATTTGAAGAGGAAAAGCGTATGAAAGGAACAATGGAAAGTGTAAGTACCAAGAGGGTTGTATCAAGATCAACTAATATCAGTACCTTCACGCGTTCCTATTCAGTTATACTGACTCTTAATCTGGATGGTAAACTTGCTGAAAAGTTATCTATTGTGCTGCGAGGATGTGAACTCTGTCCCCTACGATTTTTTCTCGTGTGCGTGATCTCGCAAGGGCATTAGGGAATATTTGCGTCACTGCAGGCAAGGGTGGGAAATAGGCATAAGTGAACTACAACTATGGTATGTGCTCTGCTTTTGACCAATAGCTGGTCAAAATAACTTCCTTTTGTTGATTCCTGATATGCGTATAAAAATCATACTCCTTTAGGGCCAACTATCCCTCCTGAAAAGTGTGCGACATTTCAATGCATACCGCCTGAAACCACCGGAAAAATTCAGTCTCTGATTGTTTTTTTTTTTTCTTCGTGCTTACAAAATCTGCAGCTACGCCTTAAAGGATAGCTACGGCAGACTGTTTCGCATTCGACTGCAAGCCACCACATTCCATCAGTTCTCATTACCCCATTACACCAATATGATTCTATATGCATTCGTTAAGAGTGGATACCTAGCTGAACATCCTGCACGGTTTGTTACTCCCAAGGAATTCACCTTCGATCTTGATCGTGCGCACCTTTCTGATCACTGTGGCACGCCGTTTTTCACTTGGTTTTCATTGTTCAACTTAATGGTTTCTTTTGAACGTTTCTTGTATGTTGACGATGTCATTTTGTGAAATGAAATATATGGAAATGAGCGTTTGGCGTCATTGGTCGGGAGGCCCCGTACGGGGCAGGTCCGGCCGTCTTGGTGCAGGTCTTATTACATTCGACGCCACATTGGGCGACCTGCGCGCCGGATGGGGATGAAATGATGAAGACAACACCCAGTCCCTGAGCGGAGAAAATCACCGACCCAGCCGGGAATCGAACCGGGCCCATAGAACAGCAAGCCGTCACGGTGACCACTCAGCTATCGGGGCGGACAATGGAATGTATACATCCCACAGAAGGGCGATCGCTACACCTCTCTGACACTAATTTTCTGTCGCCCTCCTGATGCACATGATGAGTGCCTTCAAATGAGCCTTACTGAAGATTGAACTTGCGATCTCTCACCGAGGCGTTCCTTGTCGTATCTTCTGCGGCGTCCGTTCCACAGGACCGAAGCTCACAACAAACCAAACTACTTGTGCGTAATGCCGTCGGCTTCTGATGTCTAAGGCGCTATGGAACAGAACATGTACACTGTACAGACATATTAATGTGATCACATATCAAAAGCCTGAACAACCATCTTTTGCAGCCTGGACCTCTGCGGGACATGCAGGAAGAGAGTCAGTGAGGGTCTGAAAGGTACCGACAGGGATGTGGACCATACTGACTACAGTGCCATCGCTAGCTGCGTTAGGTTTCTCGGTGGAGGTTATATGGCGCGAACAGTCCGATGTAGGTGGTCCTGCAGATCTCGACTGGGTTTCAATTCAGGCAATGTGGCAGCCAGGGGAGTACGGGAAAGTCATCCTGGTGCTCTTCAAACTACGCACGTGCACTGCGAGCTGTGTGACAAGTTGCATTGTCCTGCTGGTAGATGCGATCGTGCCAAGGAAAAATAAAGTGCGTATAGGGGTGGGCATGGTCCCCCAAGAACGGAGGCATACTTGAGTCGACTTACTGTACCTTCCAAAATGACGAGCTCACGAAGGGAGTGCCACGAAAACATTCCCAAGACCCTAACGCTCCCTCCTCGGACCTGGAACCTTCTGATGATCGTTGCCGAGTTTCTACTTTATGTCCATTGGAGTATAAAACGTGACTTATCTGAAAAGGTCACCTGTCGCCATTCAGTGGGCGTCCAGTTTCGGAGCTGGCGTACAAATCCAGGCTTCGTCGCTGATCAACAGCAGTGAGCATAGGTACAGGAACCAGGCGCCTGCTGTGGAGGTCCACACGCTGCAGCATTCAATGAACAATCGTTAAGGAGACGCTGTTGGTATCCCTGTAGTTCATCTGGGCCGTCAGTTGCTCAACATTGCACGTCTCTTCGCCCATGCAGATTTCTGCAGCCGTCTTTCACCTGTGTCATCTATGGCACTGCATTTTGCTCGGCGCCAGTTTGGAATAGCGCCATATTGCAATGCTCTTTGACCATGGCGGCACGCGAACAGTTGACAGACTTAGTCGTTTCGGAAATGCTTCCACCCTCGACCCTAAAGCAAATGATCACGCCCTCTTCGGCGTCAGATAAATCGCTTCGTTTCCTCTTCACGACAGTGACTCCACTGTTTTCCGTGTCCCCCAGACGATCTATATGTATCCTCCACTGCCAGTGCTGCAATCGGCCATCTGTGGGTGGCTTTTGCACGTTGACGTCGAACATAGGCGGTGGTCACATTAATGCGACTGGACCGTGTATATTTGGCGGACCAGTGGCGTTCTGATGTAACTTTCATCTGCTTAGTGTAACTTGCATTTGGTCAACAACGTTGGACTAGTCTGACGCCTCTTTCGTTCGTTTAGCTGTACCCTTCGTCAGTCTCTTCTACTCTGTGTACTGCTGCAGCCAAGGTTCTGAACGATGTGTGGTTCGTATTGTAGTCTACTGTGTGTCCTGATAAGTTTTTTGCAATAACGCCGCCAACTGCAAATTAACAGGTCCTTTATAACTTACCATATTTCCTATTATTGTAGTCGTATATGTTTTTCACGTTGTCCATTGACTTTTTCCGTTTCCTATTTCTTCTGATGCCTCTACACTTTGCACATCATCAGGCCACTTAATTTTTAACGTTTTTCTTGAAACCTGCATCAAATGGTTCCAGTTCCTACACTTTTCCTCAATGTCCGTACAGGTTTGTTGCCAGAATATTATTACAGAAACTTTTTCTTCATTTACTGCGAATTTTTTTATTTGGAAGTAGATCTACATCACTGCTCATTTTTCTCCCTATACTTTGATAATATTCGTATTGTATAAACTCGCTTTTCGTCACTGACATATACCTTTCACTTCTACTACATTATTTTTGTGTTTCTCTTCTCGTTCTGCAGTTCCTCAGCATATTGACTTTTTCTTAACCCAAAATTTGTTTTAACAATGTGATCTTGCCGTTTAATAGTTTTTCGAAGCCTTCATTGACTCCAGTAGCGTACAAGAATGCCGTTCGAACTTCTTAGTGCTGTTACTCTTTCGCCTTGCAGGGCTCTATCTGTTTTTGTCCTATTAAATGTTCATGATTAATCCTCCTCTCTCTTTCCTTTTAAACCGTGCCGTATAGTACACGTCTCAGCATTAAAAATGGCTGGCGGAAATCGCCAGAGTTAAAGTCCGGTACAGCGCTGATACGAATGAAACGCTGCATACCATATTTTTTCTATTTACACTCTTATATGACCTTCTCAAATAGGGAAACAGGCGATCTATTATGTTAAAATGTGTGGATAAGAATTTAAAGTCAAGATAGCAAAAATTTCTTTATTATCAACTAGTATTTCGATCTAAAATACAGAAACTTGCATAAAAGAAGTGAACACTAGCAATATACATTTAATATTTACATGACCCTCATAGTATTCATAAACCTAAAAACTACTACTTAATTCAATGTGTATCAGCTACCACGGATTACACATCATTATAATCTTTTGAGTTGAATCGCTCTTGTTGTCACATACATACTGAAAAATATAACAAATCGTGACAAAAATAAAGACATACAAAAGTATATCCGGTATGTGGTATATAGCTATGATCTTACCAAAAGTAGAACGTCGTGTGGTTACATAATTTACAACGTTAGCCATCTATATGATAGATGGATTATGTAACCAGTGTCAATAGCCTTTATTAAAATACAAGTGTGGGAATATGAGCAGTGTATATATATAGCTTAAAGTCTATATACTGCTCGTATTGCCGCACTTGTGTTTTAATAAAGGCTGTTGACACTGGTTACATAATCCATGTGTGGATGTAAACAAGGCGCATCACTCGCAGTGCTAGCTGCAGAAACAAGAGAGTACCTATACCATGACTGTCAGAGGACTGGCCACTATGTAGTGCCACTGGTACTCGGGAAACCTAACTACCAGATGGCGCTAATAACCTACGAATTTTTATGCAGTCCTTACTCTATAATAAGATAAGGAATTGCAACAAACTTTCTATTAAATGCAAGGAACTATGCTAAATTTCTACAAATCTGTAGTGACCATATACCGAACGTAAGGTGTTCGTTAAGTAATACAAAACCGAGAAAGAGGATGAAATATATATGGTCACAACTGGAAAGCAGTACAATATTTTAAGATACAGGACAGTATGTGCGGTACCAATGATCAGAACGCTGATAATAAAGCGAAGTAATAGTGTAACCGGAGGTCTAGGTGCCAGTTGCAATCAGCATTATGACTGGATTTAATTACAAACCAGTAAATAGAGTGCTAAAATCTAAGTCTACAGTTGAACCGTTAGATGTTTCATGAAAGATGATTCCAAAGACCGATCTTGACGAATGTAATCATGGCAGCTTATTCCTAGGTGTTTGCTGTGTAATAATCATCAAACAAAAGCACATACGATACATGTCAACACATATGCTGAAAGATGAACAATAAACATTTTTTAGGTTTTTTTGTAATACGTACTCACGAAGTCAGTCATACTCGAATATCAATATCCAGAAGACGTAGACGGATATATAGGCCCTAATCAACATTAAGCTTAAAGTGTTACATAGGTAATGCGTACCGACTAAGGCAACTCCCTATAAAAGAAGCAAACAGCTGAAGTTAAATACTGTTGTAACCGGAGGTCCAAGTGCCAAGTATAACAAGCATTACATGTGGTCACTAATACTAAACCAAGAAGTAATAACAATAATAACATAAGTGACACACTGGAACCATTAGATGTGAATTACAATCAAAAGTAGCCTTATGCTTATGTATGGTACAATCAAAATGTAACTCAAGGCCTAGATTGTAGATATGCTATGATGCATCGAGTAATACAGCTCACCGTCGTATGCTTCATGTTAGAAGACTGCCTGTTAAGATTTAAGACAAATTACAATATTTTCATAAAAACGTAATACAACAATGGGGTATACAAAACAGGAACTGTCAGCTGTTCGCTTATTTTCTATGAAGCTCCAAAATTTGAGCTGCCTCACCTAGACTATCATTGTGTGTGTAACATCTAGACTTTAAGCTACATTTGGATTATATTTCTTTTGATAACAGATGTAAAAATGTTTAATGCCTCTTGACATACTGTGCTTAGACTTAAGACTACCTATTGTTGATTTATACGCTTTGAATACAAAAAAGTCCGTCCATATCGAAATTTACGCACGGGGAAACTGAAGTTTATTGTTATTTTCTGAGTGAAAAATCAGTTCGAAAATGTTGCTTGATGTTATATGGCATTCCACGTTCCTGATGCAGGACGATCTGGCCTGTCTTCATTTGCTACTGACGAACTCAAATCAAGCGTTGAAAGATAACTTAAACAGAGTAAATGTTTCACTATAGGGGACAGACTGAGTTTGTGCTTTTCAGAAACTTCTCGGCTACTGAACACAGAAAAAACATAGAATGGCGCTGCACTGGCTTTTCTGTCGATACGACAAGGCTAGCGAGGAGTTTTTCAGCCAGGTTATCACTGGTGGTGAGACCTATGTTTCGCATAAAAGTCCAGAAACAAAGCGCCAGTCAGTAAAATAGCATCATTCGCTATCCCTAAGAAACTCCCACCCTCTCAAATATATATACTTCAAGATAAGAGGAATATGACTGCCTACATAAGATTTCGTAACCTGACTTGACACATACGAGGTGCGACAATAAAGAAATGAGACTGATGTGAAAAAAAATGTTGCTTACCGTTTTAGTCAAGTTTAGTTTTGTCTCCTTCAAAGTAATTTCCTTCTGACTGCACACACTTTTTCCAGCGCTTCTGCCATTGATGGTAACATTTATGGAACTCGTCTACTGTAATATCCTCCAAGACCCTCGTCACAGCTTTTTGGACATCTTGTGTTGTTTGAAAATGGTGTCCCTTGACCGCCGTTTTGACTCTTGGAAATAGAAAAAAGTCGCATGGAGCGATACCTGGTGAATAAGGTGGCTGTGATAGTACTGAAATTTGTTTTGAGGTTAAAAATTGCTGCACTGACAGAGGAGTATGGGATGGCACATTATCATGATGCAGAATCCAATTATGAGCAATGTTGGCACAGACACCAAGAAATCTTTTACGAAGTCTTTCTAAAATTTCTTTGTAGTAATATTGGTTAACTGTTTGTCCAGGAGGCACCCACTCTTTATGAACAATTCCTTTGGTATCAAAGAAGCACACAAGCACGCATTTCATTTTTGACTTTGACATGCGATATTTTTTTGGTCTGGGTGATCCCGTTGAGCACCATTGCGAACTTGGGCGTTTTGTCTTTGGATCGTACTGAAGAAACCAACTTTCATCACCAGTGATAACACGGCTCAACAATTCTGGATTGATTTCCGCTTGCTCTAACAGATCGGCTGCCACATTTTTCCGTGTTTCTCGCTGTCGTGATGTGAGATTTTTGGGGACCATTTTTGCCCAAATCTTTCCCATACCAAGATCTTCAGTTATTATTAGACGAACCGTTTCTCGATTAATGTTCAGTTCTTCTGCAATCATTTACACTGATAATCTTCGATCAGATCGTACGAGTTCACGCACCCTTGCCAAGTTTACATCTGTCTGTGAGGTTGATGGTCGTCCACTGCGGTCTTCATCTTCAACATTCGTTCTGCCTTCACTAAACATCTTATGCCAACGAAAAACTTGAACTCTTGACATAACCTCCTCTCCAAATGCCTTCTGAAGCTTACCATAAGTTGTCGTCGCGTTTTCACCCAATTTAACGCAAAAAGAAATGGCATACCGTTGCGAAATATTATGCGGTTCTATTTCCGTGACGAGAGACGCAAACACGTGTTAACTTATTACAGCACAACTCACGACTGAGCAGTTGCATCAATGTGCTGCTTGGACCAGAAGCAGCTTATAGACCAAGGTCAAAAATATTGTGCCTATGCAAGCCTGCAGGGTTGCCACATCTTGCAAAGAAAATCAGTCTCATTACTTTATTGTCGCACCTCGTATATGGGGACGGGTTGTTGCCAAAAATCTCTAAAAGTTCTTGGTCGATTTGCTTCAAATTTCTACATGATATCCTAATGAACGTTTGGGCTGACATAGGTTACATATTTCTTTAATATACACAATATTAAATATCCATATATAAAGATATGAAGGAGAAATATTGTTACCAAACATCTCGAAAAGTACTTGAACGGTTTACTTCATAGTTCGTGGCCGATTTATTTCAAATTTCTACACTCAGATGAAACAATGCAGAAAATTAACGAAAAATTAAATGTCTAATAAACGACATATCTCGTGGTAAACAGACTGTAATTCCTAATGCTGGAATAAACTACAGCAGCAAAACCCATCTTTGATATAGTAACTTCAGACATCACTAGATCGCGAGGCGAACGAAAGCTCGAGAATTTGACAGAAACATGATTGTTGTTGTTGTGGTCTTCAGTCCTGAGACTGGTTTGATGCAGCTCTCCATGCTGCTCTATCCTGTGCAAACTTCATCTCCCAGTACCTACTGCAACCTACATCCTTCTGAATCTGCTTGGTGTATTCATCTCTTGGTCTCCCTCTACGATTTTTACCCTCCACACTGCCCTCCAATATCCCATTGAAGTTATATATATATATATATATATATATATATATATATATATATATATATATATATATATATAAATCTGGTCACAAAATAGGTTATGACCATAGTGTTTTGGGGTCCGAAGTGCACCCTACTCAAACATAAATGCAGCGATGTACTATCAGATCCATCACCGACTACGCAGCGCAGTGGGAAAAAAAATAATAAAAAGACGATGTGGGTTGGTACGCAGAGGTATTATACTTCTCATGGTAACCCTCATCCGAATTCTGCTGCGTCGGCGAGAGATATGCTTAGCCAGTATGAGGGGAAATTTTAGAGCATCCGCTTTATTGCCCAGACTCCGAGTGGTTACAGTCATTTTTTCCTAAATGAAGGATTTTTCGAGAAGAAAGCACTACGGAAATAACAACGAACGAACTAAAAAAGGACGCTGCTCACTGGTTCAACAACTTGGCGACTACTGAATATGCAGAAGCCGTAGGAAAGCTCGTGGAGCGCTACAGCAAATTTTTAAATTTTAACGTCTAAGATATCAAAATATGTTGTGAAAGAAGTATTCTTTTATCATCTATATAGATAAAAATGTAAATGCTCTTTTGTTCAAAATTGTGAATCTCGAGAAGGTGCTTCGAAATTTTGACACAAAGTTGAATACTAATATGAGCGTGCTGTAGGTACCTAATTCCTTAATGTACGTATATTTTTAATACGTATAATACTTAGCACTAGAGGAGAAACCAAACACGTAACGTTCCATTGGACGACCAAGGCAGCGCTAGATGGATGACCTGGCGAAGGACCTAGCAGCCCTGGGGATTGAAGACACCTGGAGGAGCCGGCACAAAACAGGAGGGAATGAAGGCAGTGTGTGGAAGCAGCTCGTGGTCTGCAGGGCCTGAGATCGCTGGATATCTATCTATCATAATACATTAAGATATATATGTAATATATAAAGGGAAAACATTGCAACCAAAACTCTCAAAACGTAAGTTTCCGATTTGCTTCAGATTTTTACACGTTACTGAAATAAACGTTTAGAAACATATGGACTATATACTTTTTAATATGTAAAAAATAGCGAAACGTTGTTATCAAACAGGAAAGCTGTATTTGTGGCTTACTGGTTTTTCATTGATTCTGAACACGTAATAACAATAAACAAGGCTCAAGGCAAGAGAGAGGAGGGGCAGAAGAGACGGACATAGGGAAGTAAGGAAATGGACATAGAAAACGTGAAGGGGAAGATGGACAGAGAGAGCAGGAGGATGTGATGGACAGAGAGAGGCAGAAGGAGAAGGATATGGACGAAGAGGGGGGGGGGGAGGGGGAGGAGACGAACAGAGTCAGGGGTGAGGAGGAGATCAGGACGTATATCCAATGCCCATACACAGGGTGGTCCATTGATAGTGACCGCGCCAAATATCTCACGAAATAAGCATCAAACGAAAAAACTACAAGAGCGAAACTCGTCTAGCGTGAAGGGGGAAACCACATGGTGCTATGGTTGGCCCGCTAGATGGCGCTGTCAGGTCAAACGGATATCAACTGCATTGTTTAAAAATAGGAACCCCCATTTTTTGTTATATATTCATGTAGTATATAAAGAGATATTAATGTTTTAGTTGGAGCACTTTTTTCGCTTTGTAATAGATGGCGCTCTAATAGTCACAAACGTATAAGTACGTGGTATCACGTAACATTCCATCAGTGCAGACGGTATTTGGTTCGTGATACATTACCCGTGTTAAAATGGACCGTTTACCAATTGCAGAAAAGGTCGATATCGTGTTGATGTATGGCTATTGTGATCAAAATTCCCAACGGGCGTGTGCTATGTATGCTGCTCGCTATCCTGGTCGACATAATCCAAGTATCCTGACCGTTCGCCGGATAGTTACGTTATTTAAGGAAACAGGAAATGTTCAGCCACATGTGAAACGTCAACCACGACCTGCAACAAATGATGATGTCCAAGTAGGTGTTTTAGCTGCTGTCGCGGATAATCCGCACATCAGTAGCAGACAAATTGCGCGAGAATCTGGACTCTTAAAAACGTCGGTGTTGAGAATGCTACATGAACATCGATTGCACCCGTACCATATTTCTGTTGTTGTTGTTGTTATTGTGGTCTTCAGTCCAGAGACTGTTTTGATGCAGCTCTCCATGCTACTCTATCCTGTGCAAGCTTCTTCACCTCCCAGTACCTACTGCAACCTACATCCTTCTGAATCTGCTTAGTGTATTCATCTCTTGGTCTCCCTCTACGATTACCCTCCACGCTGCCCTCCAGTACTAAATTGGTGATCCCTTGATGCCTCAGAACATGTCCTACCAACCGATCCCCCCTTCTAGTCAAGTTGTGCCACAAATTTCTCTTCTCCCCAATTCTTTTCAATACCTCCTCATTAGTTATGTGATCTACCCATCTAATCTTCAGCATTCTTCTGTAGCACCACATTTCGAAAGTTTCTATTCTCTTCTTGTCCAAACTATTAATCGTCCATGTTTCACTTCCATACATGGCTACACTCCATACAAATACTTACAGAAAAGACTTCCTGACACTTAAACCTATACTCGATGTTAACAAATTACTCTTCTTCAGAGATGCTTTCCTTGCCATTGCCAGTCTACATTTTATATCCTCTCTACTTCGACCATCATCTGTTGTTTTGCTCCCCAAATAGCAAAACTCCTTTACTACTTTAAGTCTCTCATTCCCTAATCTAATTCCCTCAGCATCACCCGATTTAATTCGACTACATTCCATTATCCTTGTTTTGCTTTTGTTGATGTTCATCTTATATCCTCCTTTCAAGACACTATCCATTCCGTTCATTCCATATTGCTATGCACCAGGAATTCCATGGCGACGACTCTGAACGTCGTGTACAGTTCTGCCACTGGGCACAAGAGAAATTACGGGACGATGACAGATTTTTTGCACGCGTTCTATTTATCGACGAAGCGTCATTCACCAACAGCGGAACGTAAACCAGCATAATATACACTATTGGGCAATAGAAAATCCATGATGGCTGCGACAAGTGGAACATCAGCGACCTTGGCGGTTTAATGTATGGTGCGGCATTATGGGAGGAAGGATAATTGGTCCCCATTTTATCAATGGCAGTCAAAATGGTGCAATGTATGCTGATTTCCTACATAATGTTCCAGATGTTTTATGAAACGTCCCCTTTTTAACAATTATACACGACACTGTGCTTAACCTGACACACAATATTTTTTTAGCGCAACGCAATCTGACTTTCAAAAATCTCTACAAAAGAATAGCCCTGACTAACATTAAACTGTACCTTTCACAAATCACTAAATCACTTACCTCACAATAATCTTCGTTTCTCCCACTACTGCAATACAGCAAGCACCACTACTGCCAGCTAAATAAAAGATTCAAACTATGGAAGGCACTAACTACTGATAGGGATAGCAAATGAAAGATATTAATAGAGAACAAGCAATGTATTTACCTTGATATCATCATATATATATATATAGCAGTTCATGACAAATTTCAAAACTCCGCCATCTCTCTCCCCACATCCACCACTGCTGGCGGCTCACCTCCAACTGCGTAACGCTACGCACTGTTCACATCCATCTGCCGCTGCCCAACACGACAATGGCGAGTATTACAACAATGCAAACTGGCCACAGGCTGCACACAGCACAGCCAGTGATTTTCATACAAAGGTGGCGTTACCAATAAAAAAACCTAAACAGCCTACTTACAGTTTCACTGCATGACAAAATGGTGATGTACTTCCAACATGATGGATGTGCGGCACATAGCTCGCGTGCGGTTGAAGCGGTACTGAATAGCATATTTAATGACAGGTGGATTGGTCGTCGCAGCACCATACCATGGCCCGCACGTTCACCAGATCTGACGTCCCTGGATTTCTTTCTGTGGGGAAAGTTGAAGGATATTTGCTATCGTGATCCACCGACAACGCCTGACAACATGCGTCAGCGCATTTTCAATGCATGTGCGAACATTACGGAAGGCGTACTACTCGCTGTTGAGAGGAATGTCATTACATGTATTGCCAAATGCATTGAGGTTGACGGACATCATTTTGAGCATTTATTGCATTAATGTGGTATTTACAGGTAATCACGCTGTAACGGTATGCATTCTCAGAAATGATAGGTTCACAAAGGTAAATGAAGCACATTGGAACAACCGAAATAGCCGGCCGAAGTGGCCGTGCGGTTAAAGGCGCTGCAGTCTGGAGCCGCAAGACCGCTACGGTCGCAGGTTCGAATCCTGCCTCGGGCATGGATGTTTGTGATGTCCTTAGGTTAGTTAGGTTTAACCAGTTCTAAGTTCTAGGGGACTAATGACCTCAGCAGTTGAGTCCCATAGTGCTCAGAGCCATTTGAACCATTTGAACAACCGAAATAAAATGTTCAATCGTATCTAAGTTCTGTATTTTAATTTAAAAATCCTACCTGTTACCTGCTGTTCGTCTAAAATTGTGAGCCATTTGTTTGTGACTATTACAGCGGCATCTATCACAAAGCGAAAAAAGTGGTCCAACTAAAACATTCATACTTCTTTACGTCCTATAGGAATATGTAATAAAAATGGGGGTTCCTATTTAAAAAAACGCAGTTGATATCCGATTGACCTATGGCAGCGCCATGTAGCGGGCCAACCATAGCGCCATCTGGTTTCCCCCTTCAAGATAGACAAGTTTCATTCTTTGTAGTTTTTTCGTTTGACGCGTATTTCATGAGATATTTGGCCCGGTCACGGTCAATGGACCATCCTGTATATCAGAAACGTGTCCTTTCTCCTATCTGTCTTTTCCATTTAACCGACTGAGCCAGAGCAAAGTGGGGCCGGGTACAGCCAGCCTCCAATAAAAAATAACAATCGTTCTTTACGTTTAGAATGCCGCTCGTACTTCCTGTGTGCAGTGCCGTTATGGGGCGGCCCCACGGGGAAACGAGCGTCCGAGCTGAAGCGAGGTGAGCCGAGGTCGCCGCTGCAGATGGCGGCCACGCCGAACGCTGGCGTTTCCCATTCGCCGCTGCGGTGGCCGGAAATTTCCACAGCTCGCCCGCCGCGGCTGGCGAGCGAGGAGCGGCCGTTGTGATTGCGATGGCATCGTGAAGGCTCGAAAGGACTGGTTGCGAAGTAAACCTGCAAAACGAGGGACGCCCGTTCACCAATCACTGCAGCATTGTTATCACCCCCAAGGTAAAGTTGATTCTTTACTATTAGGTGTCCTGTTGGAGGCGCTAGTCCTCTGATTTCCTACGATCTATTTCACCCAGCCAGTTATAGGGGAACTACAGTTTAACATGCACTACGAACTACGCTACACAGTAACAAATCATTGCCAAAGGCCAGAAATTTGATAAATGACAAAAATATTCCTAGGTGCGACTAATGATTGAACCCCAGATTTTTAGATTTGTAATCTGACACTAACCTCTCACCCACAGAGTAACTCTCTTTAAAAGGTTTGAGAAAGATCGCATCTTGTACATGTATACTTGACAGCAAAAAAAGTGGGTCACTCCTGAATTCCAACGTGTAGGCTGCACCTGAATCTATGCAACCAACATAGCATATCTGTGTTGCACATAGTCGCAACCTTCCACAGTACAGTCGTTGTAAGATAGACAATGGGTACCGCTAGAGACTACTAGAGAACACCAGTCTTAAGACAGTCCATCCAGATGTAAAGTAACACCACGATAGTACAGAAGAGATCAGACAGTCCTTAACTTTTGTAAACTAAACTTAATTACAATAAGTGACATTTCAAATGTTATGAGACAACTAGTTTTGTCACATAAATCGTTCAGTAATCCTTAGGCACAATTAAATATTTGAGACAGTATATGGATTTATAAAGTTGTATGGCAATTGGAAACAAGTTCTTTGCTGTCTAAAAGGTTTACCCAACACATGCTGAACGTCGTTCAACGTTCAACGGGGAGTGGTTTCGCATCAACTTCATGTAATACTAAGCAGTTAAAAGAAAACGTGGTTAACGGCGGCAACCACTCTACTGAAATCCCAACATTAACAGCGAATCACTAGTAATATCAGTGTTCACATTACTCATCAACAGTTACTTGTACACGAAGTTGTACCTTAAATGACATGACCAACGTCTTCTTTCTGGATCCAGATGCAAACCCAGAACGTAAAGCCATTGTTAACCAAGCAAAGCTTTGTGCCTTATCGAGACTCGATCACTAGGCAGAAAGAGACGTCAAATATTGACGTTTGCACCAGTATCAGTTATCAATTCTCAACTTGAACGTAAATGACGATAATGTTTGTATGAAAGCAGGAACCCTAACGTGACAATTACCTTCTTCGTAATTAACCTCGAAAGACGTTGTATAGTGTTGCATTGTCAAGGAATAAAGGATGCATATGTTTAAAATTGAAATGCCATCATGTAATGCTGGGGTCAAGTATGCGAACCCAGCACCTAATCGGATTGTTGAATAAGTACGTAAAATCAGAATGTAGATATCACAGTTTGTCACCAGTAGTGGGGTTGGAACCTTAAATGACGACTGAAGTTGTATTGCCTGACCGGGATTCGAACCAGGCGCCTACCGCCGTCGTTGTCTAACCAGGAACAGACGAGAAATGTCCAATGTTGGTCCACCATCAGCAAGATGTGCGCACGTTTAACTAGAAATAAGGTGACGAAAACGTCTATGCTGACTGAGAGTCGAACGCCGCACACATGGTTATGAAGACACGTTAATAATCAACTTCATATTTAGTAGTAGCTAGGAGTAGCATGTTTAGTTGCAAACCTTAAGGCCTTACTCATCCCTAGTAACGTTTTGCCTAATATCTGCGATATCATGATGTTAATTTACAAGTGGATTGACTGCCGTAAAGAGCAATGTTCTCTAGTAGTCTGGTATCATTGAGATGTAAATGAGGTGCCTCAGCAGAAAGTAATTTCCGTCGTACAGCACGTATTGTTTCAGAGACACTGAGTTCATGTTATAAGTGCACAAAACGTGTATTATATACTAAGTATATGCTATTATTTGGAGAAGCTGCCTCCAAACCTGTTTACTTTTACATTCCGCTTAGTTGTCGTGGTTGAATACAGGTTTTCTTAAGGCTACATCTAATGCACAGCGCTTACAAGAAAGTATAGTTTCCTGCGTCATGCTATTGCTAGCTAGGTGAAATACACTCCTGGAAATGGAAAAAAGAACACATTGACACCGGTGTGTCAGACCCACCATACTTGCTCCGGACACTGCGAGAGGTCTGTACAAGCAATGATCACACGCACGGCACAGCGGACACACCAGGAACCGCGGTGTTGGCCGTCGAATGGCGCTAGCTGCGCAGCATTTGTGCACCGCCGCCGTCAGTGTCAGCCAGTTTGCCGTGGCATACGGAGCTCCATCGCAGTCTTTAACACTGTTAGCATGCCGCGACAGCGTGGACGTGAACCGTATGTGCAGTTGACGGACTTTGAGCGAGGGCGTATAGTGGGCATGCGGGAGGCCGGGTGGACGTACCACCGAATTGCTCAACACGTGGGGCGTGAGGTCTCCACAGTACATCGATGTTGTCGCCAGTGGTCGGCGGAAGGTGCACGTGCCCGTCGACCTGGGACCGGACCGCAGCGACGCACGGATGCACGCCAAGACCGTAGGATCCTACACAGTGCCGTAGGGGACCGCACCGCCACTTCCCAGCAAATTAGGGACACTGTTGCTCCTGGGGTATCGGCGAGGACCATTCGCAACCGTCTCCATGAAGCTGGGCTACGGTCCCGCACACCGTTAGGCCGTCTTCCGCTCACGCCCCAACATCGTGCAGCCCGTCTCCAGTGGTGTCGCGACAGGCGTGAATGGAGGGACGAATGGAGACGTGTCGTCTTCAGCGATGAGAGTCGCTTCTGCCTTGGTGCCAATGATGGTCGTATGCAGGTGAGCGCCACAATCAGGACTGCATACGACCGAGGCACACAGGGCCAACACCCGGCATCATGGTGTGGGGAGCGATCTCCTACACTGGCCGTACACCACTGGTGATCGTCGAGGGGACACTGAATAGTGCACGGTACATCCAAACCGTCATCGAACCCATCGTTCTACCATTCCTAGACCGGCAAGGGAACTTGCTGTTCCAACAGGACAATGCACGTCCGCATGTATCCCGTGCCACCCAACGTGCTCTAGAAGGTGTAAGTCAACTACGCTGGCCAGCAAGATCTCCGGATCTGTCCCCCATTGAGCATGTTTGGGACTGGATGAAGCGTCGTTCACGCGGTCTGCACGTCCAGCACGAACGCTGGTCCAACTGAGGCGCCAGGTGGAAATGGCATGGCAAGCCGTTCCACAGGACTACATCCAGCATCTCTACGATCGTCTCCATGGGAGAATAGCAGCCTGCATTGCTGCGAAAGGTGGATATACACTGTACTAGTGCCGACATTGTGCATGCTCTGTTGCCTGTGTCTATGTGCCTGTGATTCTGTCAGTGTGATCATGTGATGTATCTGACCCCAGGAATGTGTCAATAAAGTTTCTCCTTCCTGGGACAATGAATTCACGGTGTTCTTATTTCAATTTCCAGGAGTGTATTTTGTGGTAGCTATGTTTAAAATGAATGTATTTTTGAAAGTATTGTTCGTCAAATATTTGAATAAATCTTCAGCTGTAGGTGTGCCTGCACATGTTATAGCATAATAGCTGTAGCTGCGTTAGTTTTTTTAAAAAAAATTCTTTATTTCATCATTATTGTGATACAAAGTAACCTACTACCTAAATACATTAGTAGGTCCTATTTTTAACTATTTCTAAGTTTCTATCTGCAGCTATTGTTATGTTTAACACTACAGGTTTTACTACAATCCATCACCACTATGGGTGGGGGGGGGGTGTTCTGCTGCTGTGCTGTACTATGTTATTATTTGTCTAGTGTTATCTTGATTTTAGCTTATATTGTTTGGATGCTACTTGAAGATGGTTAATTATTAATTACTATGACTACTCTACCTGCAGCGTTACAAGTGTGCCAGTATACAATACAAACCTAATTTTTTGGCCGTTCCCACTGAGCTAATCCCAGTGGGAGTGCCCCTGGCACTGGGCTGGCCGGTGACGTAGTCGCTGCAGTTCTATGCTGTTTCTATTATCCTAATTTGATCTTATAACTAACCTTATATCTAATGTCATAATCGGTGCATAGTCAAATCCGGTGGTAATGTACTACCCCCCAACCTATTCCGAAGACCTGGCGGAATCCAGCCGTGAAGCGACTGGCCTATTCCACGTCCCGGCGGAACCGGGGGGTGTACGCGACAAGTCTGGTGTTTATTTAATGATTGTTGCGTAAATATTCTTTGAGGACTTTGCTCGATATTACGTTTGTTAGTTGATTCAGGACGTTGAAGGTGTTTTCGTGCCGGAACAAGTGGTGCGTGTCGTTGTTCGGCAGTTGTTCCCTAAGTTGATGTGCAACATCGTTGAAGAGGGGACACTGGTACACCACATGGTCTGGTGTGCCCTGCACTGCTCCACAGTCACACGCTGATGTTGCCCTTTTCCCGAACCGACAGAGATATGTCGGGTAGGGCCCGTGCCCAGTAAGAAAGTGCAGCAATCCCCTTGACGGTTTGATGTAGGTAAGTTCAAGGCGTTCCTTTATGCTGGGAAACAGCTCGTGCGTTCTTCGGCCAGTTTCATCGCTATCCCAGAGTTCCTGCCACAATTCCATTCCCCTTCTTTTGATGCTTTGTTTATCCCCTACATATACCCCCATAATTTCTTCTATGTTCTCCCTTCTATTTTTCTTGATCCAGTACCAGGTGGCCTGTTCCCGAACTTTTATGTCCAATGGACATAACCCCATCAGTACTGAAAGTGCCCCTCCTGGAGTTGTTCTATATGCGCCTACTGACCGTAGGAGCATATTTCGCTGCACTCTTCTTACGGCCATGGCAGACATGACCCTCGTGAGCCTGTGTGCCCAGACCGCTGACCCGTAGCCTACTATGGATGTGAGGATG
This sequence comes from Schistocerca nitens, assembly GCF_023898315.1. Lineage (NCBI taxonomy): Eukaryota > Metazoa > Arthropoda > Insecta > Orthoptera > Acrididae > Schistocerca > Schistocerca nitens. The sequence goes on along the minus strand of NC_064614.1, from coordinate 565,363,947 downwards.
CTATTGTGATACAATTTAATAAGATCAGGTGGGAGGTGAAATCTTTTGTGCCCTATTCCAATTAAGTTGTGTAGTACTGTGAGTGATCGTTGTGTTACTGTGTCTATATGTGATGCGTAGTTCCACCTCTCGTCGATGATGACACCAAGATACCGAGCTTCTCGGCGCCTGAGGATTGGTAGGCCATTTATTCTAATGGTAGGGTTTCTTATGAGTTGACCCTTGAGCAGCAAGTGGGTTGACTTATTGGGTGCTATAGACATCTTTGTTTTATGACACCATGTGGTCAGTATTGTGATAGCTCTTTCTACTTTTGGCTCCAAATCTTCGCGGCTATGGCCGCCGACCAGCAGGAGGAGGTCATCTGCGTAGGCTATGACCTCTAGCACATCTTCACTGCTCTTTAGTTCTTCTAAGAGTGGTTCCATATTTATGTCCCAAAAGAGTGGCGCCAGGACGGATCCCTGAGGACACCCCTTGGTGATTTTCTTACTGACTTTGCCACTAGGGACCGATAGCCAAACCTCCCTGTCTTCACAATAGCTCCTCAGACAGCCATATAGCGGCCCCGGGCATTCTTTCTCCCGCAAGCAGGAGAAGAGCGAAGGCCACCACAGGTTGTCAAAGGCGCCACTGATGTCCACCATGATGCCAACTATGTACTTGTGCGGGACGGAGCCACAGACATCCGCGGCCAGGGCGATTGCGTCAGACGCCGACCGCCCTGTCCGAAAACCGAATTGTCTGTCACTCACCCCGCGCAGGACCCGGTGTGCAGCCAGCCTGTCTGCCAGCAACCTCTCAAAGAGCTTTCCCAACAAGTCCAATAGACATATAGGTCTGTATGACTTGGCTTCTTTGGGGTCTTTGTCTGGGCCTTTTTTAATTATGACTACATTCGCCTTCTTCCATATTGAAGGGAATGTCTGAAGCCGTAGACATTCGTTGTATAGCTGAGTGAGAGGTGCCACCAGCTGGGGGGCGAGGTACTGTATCACTTCCGCAATAATGCCGTCTGGGCCGGGAGCCTTACCTTTTTTGAGACCTTTTATTTGGGAGCTTACCTCTTCTTCGGAGAAGGGGTAGACCACACGGTTGTTTTCATAGACCCGTTGGTTCTCTCGTCTTACTCTCTGCTGTTCTTCCGAGTCATCTTCCTCTCTATCGTCAGGTAACAGGGCACGGAGTAGGGCCTCTGCAGTTTCCTGCCAGGTCTCCGTCATCCGGTCCCCGTCCCTGACGGTAGATAACACCATAGGTGATTTAATTTTTTCTCTAACTATTTTGTAGGGTAATCCCCAGGGGTCCGTAGCCAATTGGCTTTGCACACATTTCTCCCAGCTCCTCATCCTGACAGCCTTAAGTTCCTGTTGGAACTGTTCTTTGGCTTCTCTGTATATCTGCAGCCAGCGCTGCTTTTCATGCCAGACGACACACCGCTGGTAATACCTCCTCGCCCTCCGTACTGCCTGGCGCATTTGCCCCAGTTCGGCTGACCATGGTGAAGGGGAGGCCGCGACGGCCCTCCTCCTGGTTGGTACAGCTGCCTTTACTGCCCTAATTATCGCAGTTGTAAGATCTTTGGTATATTCTTCCACGTTGACATCACCCTCCAGTAACGCAGGAATGTCACACTCCCTCGCCAGGCGGTCCCAGTCGGTTTTGTTGTAGTTTAGCTGCGTTTCCCACCCCATGTCCCAGTGGCACTCGCTATCTCCTATGATGAATGTTATCATGTTGTGGTCGCTAGTAGTGATCTGATCCCACACTGTCCAATTCGATAATTTTGTTGCAAGGTTTGGTGTTACCAGTGTAACATCAATGTTTGTACCATGTCCTCCCCCTCCGGTGTAGGTGGGAGGGTTTCCCTGTTTGTTAGCGACTATGAATTGTAATGACATGATTGTATCGACAGCTTTTTCTCCTCTGTCATCCTGAGTACCACTGAACCACAGGGGGGATTTTGCATTGATGTCCGCAGTCACAAGAATTTTTTTGTCCCCGCAACGCCGTGGCTATTTGGACAAGCTTATCCATACTGGAAGTACATGTTAACTAGGTATAGTAATCCTGTGGGTGAGTGAAGCTCCACGACGTTGCAGTGGTCATCCGAAAATTGTGTTAATACGGTGGCTCTTAACGCTTTATTTATGATTATAACCGCGGCCCTTGGCTCCGCTCCACTGTAGATTTGTTGCCAGTTGACTGCGGTGAACGGGATCCGGCCAGCCACGGAGTATGGCTCCTGTATGCAGAGTACATCTAGACTCTTCTCCTCCACCACTTTCCGGAGTTCCTGCAGGACCAGTCTGCTGTTATGAGTGTTTATCTGTCCCACTCTTAACTGGCTCACGTGGGAAGTATGTATGTATATGAGACTCTGGCCAGTTTTTGCGCCAGTCGTGTGCTATTCTGCCGTTTGTGATGACAGATTGGTTGTATAGCTCATTAAGGTCGAATTTTTCATTTCGCCTTTCAAACACTTTCTTGACCAGGTCTCGCAGGGCTCCGAAGTCTGTGGGGAGATTCATTGTCTTGAGCTGTATTCTGTCTACAGCCTCCATCACTGGGAAGGTAATGTCTCTACCGTATTCGTGGCCGACACGCACCACGTGCCTCAAGGCTGTTGTGAGGGTGGCCGGCTCTTCCAGCCTAGACAGCTGCAAGGCGTGCTCCAGGTTAGGGTAAATCCTGGCAGGATCTATTCCCGGCCTTCGTTCAGTATGTGGGCTTGTTTGTGTATCAGTGTTATCGGTACACTAGTGCTACTTATTTTATTTACTTGCACTAGCTCCTCCCGCATTGATAACTTCCCTACCTCAGGATGCCCAAGTGGTCGTTCTTGATCTTTAGGCGACCTATGTCCCCGATTCGGAGGGGAGGGTGCATCATTCTCATCACAAGGATCTGTCTGAATACAGACGTCTTTCATTGTGATGATGAGGTGTTGTGGCCTGGTAATCTTCTGTATAAATTCTCTGAATTTGTTGGCCCTTATTGCATCCCTCAGCCTCTTGCTTGGAGACTTTCTTTTGGGCTTCCTGTTCCCATTTTGGGACTCAGCCATAGTCAGTTCTAGCTATAAGTCTCTGCTCGAGCATCCTGTAGGTAGGGCAGTTTCTGCCAGTGGTGTTACATGATTTTTTGCCTCTCTTTGTGCAGGGTATACAGATTCCGGCTTTGCTGCAGTTTTTCCTCGTGTGATCTTCGGCCCCACACCTGGAGCAGGCCGGCTTCCTTTCACAATGCTTATGTATGTGGTCTAAGTCGCCACAGTTGTGGCATCTGGGAACTACTAGGTAGTCCCGTACGTTTATAGCGTGAAAACCTAAATAGATTCTCCCCAAAGTGGTGATTTTACGCCACATCTTTCCAGAGATCTCGGCAACGTGATGTACAACGTCACGCTCCCGGGACCCTGTCTTGAAGCGTAATTTGAAGTCATTTCTGAATGTTTCCCACTCAATGTTATCGAAGTTCTGATTATATAACGTCTCATATATACCTGATTCCGTTAAAGCTACTGGTACATCACCAGCGGATTTCGCTTTTTCGGTGGTTCGCACTTTACTGCTGTATTCAGTTTGGTGTTTTTTAGGATTTTGTCTCTATCTTCTTCTGTTGCTACATCAACTACTACCACGTTTTTAGTTGCCTTAACTTTGTTTATTTTAATTTTATCTTTGGCAGGGTCAATTGTTGTAGTGAATATCTCTTGTACCTTTTGTACTGTTTGTCCGGGCAGGGGTCTTAGGAAGACCGCCGTGTCCGGCCTTTTTGTGACCTTAGCTATTGCTTCCTTGGTGGTTTGAGTTTTTGTGGGTGCTTGTGCAACCACTGCGGCCCATGTCTTGGTTGGCTGCTGTCTTAGTCTGTTATTCTCCTTTTCTAATTCTTCGAGTCGCCCCTCAGGCTTTGCACTTGCAATGGCCCAGGCGGCGAGCTCATTTTTAATGGCCAGGACTGCAGCCTGGCTGATTTTGCCATTTTTCACACTCGAATCCAGAATTTGATTTATTTTGGTATGTCTCTCGAGTGTGGTTTGCACATTCTGTTCCGCTTCCTCCTGTGGGGGACCGAGCGAGGTGGCGCAGTGGTTAGGCACTGGACTCGCATTCGGGAGGACGACGGTTCAATCCCACGTCCGATCATCCTGATTTAGGTTTTCCGTGATTTCCCTAAATCGCTCCAGGCAAATGCCGGGATGGTTCCTTTCAAAGGGCACGGCCGACTTCCTTCCCCATCCTTCCCTAATCCGATGAGACCGATGACCTCGCTGTCTGGTCTCCTTCCCAAAAACAACCCAACCCAACCCAACCCTCCTGTGAGGCAGGAACAGTCGCGATCGACGCCCTCGAGGTCGCACTAGAGTCACTCGTCTCTGATTCAGCCATGTTTAGAAGAGTGAAAGAAAAGGATGGGAGCCCGTCTCTTGCCCCGGACCGGCTCCTCTGGCATGGGGGGGGGGGGGGGGGACTTCTGCAGCTCGCCCACCAACCTCGCCCCTAGGTCAAGGGCACTCCAGAGCTGCTGGGTTCAGCGCGCCGTTGCCAGCGCCCTGGTCCCCGTCGAAGGCCTCGTCGTCGACGATTTCACACGACGCTCCTCGGCAAGTGCACCCCGCACTCCGGAGAGGCGGATGCACCCATCGCCCTTCGCCGCCTACTAGCCCGAGCTTCCACCTGAAGGCCAAGGACCCACTCCTACTCAGGTGGTGGGTCGGTCCCCCAGTCGTTCGGCGGTCTGAGCCCATCTAACCTGGCCCAGGCGATGTCACCACCTCCTGGGTTTGGCAGAACACGCCCCGGTTACCCAGGGGCGCGGCGAAGCACCCTTGCCGACTCGCGCCGCGATCCCACGCCGACAAACGAAGTCGCCGGCATGCAGAGCACCTGCTGGACTGTGCCCTGCGAACAGAAAGGGACTGGTGTTCGGTCCCTTGACACAGCTGCCCCTGTGCCACGCACCCTTCGCTTTCGCATCGGGTTGGGTCGCAGCTCTCCCTTTGGTCGCAAGGCAGAATGTCAAGCTTAACATCTGGCACCACGGGAAGGCGGAAAGAGCCACTTGGGAAGGAGAGGCTATGAGAGACGCATCACTTCCTCTGTGAGGACTGCCGCGGCACACCCGACTGGAAGCGATACGCCCCAGTGCGAGCTTCCGTGCCTTACGGCGCGCCGGTAACGGGCGGGCCCGCACCGAACGCGCCGTCAAGCGACTCAGACTTGGGTAGGTTAGGTGTAACTTTTGATCCTTCAAGGGGTGATCGTGGCCTTGCGGCCCGGGTCTGTACTAGCCGCGGCTCGCGAGCTACGGGCCAGCCAGGCTGGCCGAGGCGAGACGCAAGTGAGCGAGCTGGCGGTGGCGTTGGTGGGCGAACAGCCCGGGACGAGACAGCACGGGTGCGCCGCATGCCTCTGCCGCTCCGTTTGACGTAAATATGTTTACCTCCTCTCCTGGAATCAGTGTAAGAGCGGCAAGCAGAAATACACATCAGGCTGTCTGTCGTAATGGCTCACTGGGAGAGGTCTATTCGAGGTAGTCAAAAAATGGTTCAAATGGCTCTGAGCACTATGGGACTTAACATCTGAGGTCATCAGTCCCCTAGAACTTAGAACTACTTAAACGCAACTAACCTAAGGACATCACACACATCCATGCCCGAGGCAGGATTCGAACCTGCGACCGTAGCGGTCGCGCGTTTCCAAACTGAAGTGCCTAGAACCGCTCGGCCAGGGATGGTTCCTTTCAAAGGGCACGGCCCACTTCCTTCCGCCTCCTTCCCTAATCCGATGAGACCGATGACCTCGCTGTCTGGTCTCCTTCCCCAAAACAACCAACCAACCAACCGATCGCCCACTCCGGCCGGCCGAGGTAGAGTCGTCGCTCTCATTGAGGAAGGAGGATGTTCCATCAGAGAAGCTGGCAGACGGTATGGCGTACCACATACCACTGCAACGAGATGGTGGAGGATCTGCCTTGAAAGAGGCACCACCAACAGGGCTCCTGACTCAGGCAGGAAGAGAATGATCTCACAGCAGGAAGACAGGGACCTAGTGTCTAGGAGCAGAGAAAATCCCTTTCTGAACGCGTAGCAGTTGCGGCGGGAGACCAACTTCCCCGGCTCCAGTGACACGATTCGCCGAAGGCTGAGGGACGCTGGACTGCATGCACGACGATCCGCCGTGAAACAAGGGCTCAGCGAAAACAACGTTTTATACCGGCTAGCATTTGCGGAGCTCCATCTGAGGGCGCCGTGGGACAACGTCATTTTCACTGATGAGAAGGTGTTTTCCACCAATAACGACGGTCCACGAATCGTTTACAGGCCGCAAGGGACTCGCCATCGACGAGAAGAAGTGGCCGGATATCTGTTACCTGCTGGGGTTGGAATTCTCCGAGAGGGGCAGGAATTCTTCACAGGATAGAAGGAACTCTGGACAGCGTGCAGTATGCCCACATATTGGAAAATGTGATGCTTCCGTCAGTGCGAATGCTGTACGCAGAAGGGGACGTCACATTGGAAGAGGACCATTCTCCCATTCACAAGTCTGCATTTGTTCAGCAGCGGCTCTCCACGATTGGCGTCAACGTCATGGACTGACCGCCACGGGCGGCTGATATGAACTCCATCGAAAAATTGTGGGCTGAGGTCGCCAGAACATTAACAGAGAAGTGGCCACGAAACCAACCAACTACTGCGGACGCTCTTTGGGACTGCGTCCTGGAAGCCTGGGAAGAAGTTGCTTCTTCAGGCTGTTACGTCCGACGGCTTATATACATTCTATGCCAAGACGCGTGATAGAAGTGCAAAATAATGAAGGATTCTGGATAAAATATTAGAGTTCTTAAAATGTTTTGTTATGTCTTCTTTTTCGTCATTTTTCCTTATTGGGAGCTAGTGGAAGATCGCGTGGCAACAGAAAAGATACAATATGGGTTAACTTTCCTTTGAGTTGCCCTTTTAATTCAAGGGGATTTCTTTTGAATATACAGTTTGTTAAGTATTCTATTTTGATTTCATTTATACCCTGTCTACATACTTACAAACTAATCAGCGTAGATGGACTCTGTCACAGTGGTTTTTGTTATTTCAAATACGTCTCTCACTTCCCCTCCATCCATGAATACACGAGCGAGGTGGCGCAGTGGTTAGACACTGGACTCGCGTTCGGGAGGACGACGGTTCAATCCCGCGTCCGGCCATCCTGATTTAGGTTTTCCGTGATTTCCCTAAATCACTCCAGGCAAATGCTGGGATGGTTCCTCTGAAAGGGCACGGCCGACTTCCTTCCCCATCCTTCCCTAATCCGATGAGACCGATGACCACGCTGTCTGGTCTCCTTCCCCAAAACAACCAACCAACCATGAATACACCCTCCGTCCTCCACAAAATACGCCAATGATTTCATATTATGTTTACTAGCCGCGCGGGATTAGCCGTCGGTCTGAGGCGCTGCAGTCATAGGCTGTGAGGCTGGTCCCGGCAGAGGTTCGAGACCTCCCTCGGGCATGAGTGTGTATGTTTCTCCTTAGGATAATTTAGGTTAAGTAGTGTGTAAGATTAGGGACTGATGACCTTAGCAGTTAAGTCCCGTAAGATTTCACACACATTTGAGCATTTATGTTTAATCGTTGTTAATATCTCTTCTATTCTCACTCTCTCTCTCTCTCTCTCTCTCTCTCTCTCTCTATCTGACACTATCGCCGCAAGTGCCCTTCTATTACACTCCCCCAAAACTTTGTAAACAAATCTAACGGTTTCCAATGACGCTACATTTTCTCTTTTAATTGCTGCTGTCTTTACTCTCTATCATTCCTCTCACCACCTATGAAACCGTATTCTTTGATCTCCCCTTCCCTATAACCCATTCTTCGTTCTGAGAACAGTCCTTCCTTATCTCTTGGTCCTAATATAAAACGAACTGTGGCACACATCTAAGTAAGCAATACTTTGCAAGCATTTCACGCTTATATTTTGCACTTCTGCACTTCTATTAATTCCAAGATCCCGCCCTCCTTCCTGTTACGCGTTCCTTGACATCTGCATCTACATCTAAATGAATACTCTGCAATTCATAATTATGTGCTTGGCAGGGACTTCTGTGGTCTGGTGGATTAATCTTGTATTGATGTGTAAAACGTGTAGCTTCACATCTCACGTCAGGCGTAGATTTTTAACACACACAAGTAGCTCTCCTTCACCCCTAGTAACGCCAAATGCAGAACGCCAGTAAGCTCCGTGGTTCAATATCCGCAGTAAAGATAACATCCCTTCGCTGCCGACTGGGCATTCATTCGTTTGAGCTGTGACAGATGGAGAAACCCCGTAAGGCAGAGACTTTGTCACCAGCAAGCCGTCGTAAACTAGAAAACGTATTTCATTTAATGAACCAATGGCCATGTAAGTTCACAAGGCTCTTACTTTATTTGAAACTCAGACGTTGAAAATTGTGGTACTGGACTGGGATTAGAATTCGATTTCACTGTGTTCCCGAAGATTGCACACTCTTCTAGGCGTCCTCGAAAGGCACCTATCTGGTTTCGAATCCTGATCAGCACAAAATATTCATTACTTCATTTTAAGCCCTAGCATGTGCACTCCGAACTACTGGTGAAAAATAGTTGCATTTTCAACGTCTCTTCGTGCGTTGTCAGCTGTAACGTGTCCGTTTCAACTCACAGCCACATGATGAGCATTTTATCACAACATTACAAGATCAAACGTTTCCTTACATCTTTTCAAGTTCAAACATTCCTCTCCATCCAACTGGTGAAAACGGATTTGGGTTTGACGTTGTGTTCGTTGTGATCACCAACGACGACATGTTGTGGATTCAACTTCTAGCCAGCAGAGTATTTTCCATCATATCATTGAAAGTACAAACATGCCATTCCTAGCTATTATTGGAAAAGAATTTTATAGTTAAAGTTTCTTCAGTTCTAGGCGTTCAGTCCGGAACCGCGCGACTGCTACGGTCGCAGGTTCGAATCCTACCTCGGGCATGGATGTGTGTGATGTCCTTAGGTTAGTTAGGTTTAAGTAGTTCTAAGTTCTAGGGGTCTGATGACCTGAGATGTTAAGTCCCATAGTGCTCAGAACCATTAACGTTTCTTCATGACCACGTGTGCGGGGTTTGAATTCCATTCAGCACAGAACTTTTCATCCCATGATGTCTAGCTAAACATGCGCCCATCTCGCTACTGGTGAACCAACAATAGCTATTTATCGTCTGTTCCTGGCTAGAAAACGACGGTGCTAGATGCTGGGTTCAAATCCCAGTCAGGCAAAAACAATTCTATCGTCGATATGAAACTTCCTGGCAGATTAAAACTGTGTGCCCGACCGAGACTTGAACTCGGGACCTTTGCCTTTCGCGGGCAAGTGCTCTACCATCTGAGCTACCGAAGCACGACTCACGCCCGGTACTCACAGCTTTACTTCTGCCAGTATCTCGTCTCCTACCTTCCAAACTTTACAGAAGCTCTCCTGCGAACCTTCTGTAAAGTTTGGAAGGTAGGAGACGAGATACTGGCAGAAGTAAAGCTGTGAGTACAGGGCGTGAGTCGTGCTTCGGTAGCTCAGATGGAAGAGCACTTGCCCGCGAAAGGCAAAGGTCCCGAGTTCGAGTCTCGGTCGGGCACACAGTTTTAATCTGCCAGGAAGTTTCATATCAGCGCACACTCCGCTGCAGAGTGAAAATCTCATTCTGGAAACATACCCCAGGCTGTGGCTAAGCCATGTCTCCGCTGTATCCTTTCTTTCAGGAGTGCTAGTTCTCCAGGTTCGCAGGAGAGCTTCTGTAAAGTTTGGAAGGTAGGAGACGAGATACTGGCAGAAGTAAAGCTGTGAGTACCGGGCGTGAGTCGTGCTTCGGTAGCTCAGATGGTAGACCACTTGCCCGCGAAAAGCAAAGGTCGCGAGTTCGAGTCTCGGTCGGGCACACAGTTTTAATCTGCCAGGAAGTTTCAAATCAGCACACTCCGCTGCAGAGTGAAAATCTCATTCTGGAAACATCCCCCAGGCTGTGGCTAAGCCATGTCTCCGCTGTATCCTTTCTTTCAGGAGTGCTAGTTCTCCAGGTTCGCAGGAGAGCTTCTGTAAAGTTTGGAAGGTAGGAGACGAGATACTGGCAGAAGTAAAGCTGTGAGTACCGGACGTGAGTCGTGCTTCGGTAGCTCAGATGGTAGAGCACTTGCCCGCGAAAAGCAAAGGTCCCGAGTTCGAGTCTCGGTCGGGCACACAGTTTTAATCTGCCAGGAAGTTTCAAATCAGCACACTCCGCTGCAGAGTGAAAATCTCATTCTGGAAACATCCCCCAGGCTGTGGGTAAGCCATGTCTCCGCTGTATCCTTTCTTTCAGGAGTGCTAGTTCTCCAGGTTCGCAGGAGAGCTTCTGTAAAGTTTGGAAGGTAGGAGACGAGATACTGGCAGAAGTAAAGCTGTGAGTACCGGGCGTGAGTCGTGCTTCGGTAGCTCAGATGGTAGAGCACTTGCCCGCGAAAGGCAAAGGTCCCGAGTTCGAGTCTCGGTCGGGCACACAGTTTTAATCTGCCAGGAAGTTTCAAATCAGCACACTCCGCTGCAGAGTGAAAATCTCATTCTGGAAACATCCCCCAGGCTGTGGCTAAGCCATGTCTCCGCTGTATCCTTTCTTTCAGGAGTGCTAGTTCTCCAGGTTCGCAGGAGAGCTTCTGTAAAGTTTGGAAGGTAGGAGACGAGATACTGGCAGAAGTAAAGCTGTGAGTACAGGGCATGAGTCGTGCTTTGGTAGCTCAGATGGAAGAGCACTTGCCCGCGAAAGGCAAAGGTCCCGAGTTCGAGTCTCGGTCGGGCACACAGTTTTAATCTGCCAGGAAGTTTCATATCAGCGCACACTCCGCTGCAGAGTGAAAATCTCATTCTGGAAACATACCCCAGGCTGTGGCTAAGCCATGTCTCCGCTGTATCCTTTCTTTCAGGAGTGCTAGTTCTCCAGGTTCGCAGGAGAGCTTCTGTAAAGTTTGGAAGGTAGGAGACGAGATACTGGCAGAAGTAAAGCTGTGAGTACCGGGCGTGAGTCGTGCTTCGGTAGCTCAGATGGTAGACCACTTGCCCGCGAAAAGCAAAGGTCGCGAGTTCGAGTCTCGGTCGGGCACACAGTTTTAATCTGCCAGGAAGTTTCAAATCAGCACACTCCGCTGCAGAGTGAAAATCTCATTCTGGAAACATCCCCCAGGCTGTGGCTAAGCCATGTCTCCGCTGTATCCTTTCTTTCAGGAGTGCTAGTTCTCCAGGTTCGCAGGAGAGCTTCTGTAAAGTTTGGAAGGTAGGAGACGAGATACTGGCAGTAGTAAAGCTGTGAGTACCGGGCGTGAGTCGTGCTTCGGTAGCTCAGATGGTAGAGCACTTGCCCGCGAAAAGCAAAGGTCCCGAGTTCGAGTCTCGGTCGGGCACACAGTTTTAATCTGCCAGGAAGTTTCAAATCAGCACACTCCGCTGCAGAGTGAAAATCTCATTCTGGAAACATACCCCAGGCTGTGGGTAAGCCATGTCTCCGCTGTATCCTTTCTTTCAGGAGTGCTAGTTCTCCAGGTTCGCAGGAGAGCTTCTGTAAAGTTTGGAAGGTAGGAGACGAGATACTGGCAGAAGTAAAGCTGTGAGTACCGGGCGTGAGTCGTGCTTCGGTAGCTCAGATGGTAGACCACTTGCCCGCGAAAGGCAAAGGTCCCGAGTTCGAGTCTCGGTCGGGCACACAGTTTTAATCTGCCAGGAAGTTTCAAATCAGCACACTCCGCTGCAGAGTGAAAATCTCATTCTGGAAACATCCCCCAGGCTGTGGCTAAGCCATGTCTCCGCTGTATCCTTTCTTTCAGGAGTGCTAGTTCTCCAGGTTCGCAGGAGAGCTTCTGTAAAGTTTGGAAGGTAGGAGACGAGATACTGGCAGAAGTAAAGCTGTGAGTACAGGGCGTGAGTCGTGCTTCGGTAGCTCAGATGGAAGAGCACTTGCCCGCGAAAGGCAAAGGTCCCGAGTTCGAGTCTCGGTCGGGCACACAGTTTTAATCTGCCAGGAAGTTTCATATCAGCGCACACTCCGCTGCAGAGTGAAAATCTCATTCTGGAAACATACCCCAGGCTGTGGCTAAGCCATGTCTCCGCTGTATCCTTTCTTTCAGGAGTGCTAGTTCTCCAGGTTCGCAGGAGAGCTTCTGTAAAGTTTGGAAGGTAGGAGACGAGATACTGGCAGAAGTAAAGCTGTGAGTACCGGGCGTGAGTCGTGCTTCGGTAGCTCAGATGGTAGACCACTTGCCCGCGAAAAGCAAAGGTCGCGAGTTCGAGTCTCGGTCGGGCACACAGTTTTAATCTGCCAGGAAGTTTCAAATCAGCACACTCCGCTGCAGAGTGAAAATCTCATTCTGGAAACATCCCCCAGGCTGTGGCTAAGCCATGTCTCCGCTGTATCCTTTCTTTCAGGAGTGCTAGTTCTCCAGGTTCGCAGGAGAGCTTCTGTAAAGTTTGGAAGGTAGGAGACGAGATACTGGCAGTAGTAAAGCTGTGAGTACCGGGCGTGAGTCGTGCTTCGGTAGCTCAGATGGTAGAGCACTTGCCCGCGAAAAGCAAAGGTCCCGAGTTCGAGTCTCGGTCGGGCACACAGTTTTAATCTGCCAGGAAGTTTCAAATCAGCACACTCCGCTGCAGAGTGAAAATCTCATTCTGGAAACATCCCCCAGGCTGTGGGTAAGCCATGTCTCCGCTGTATCCTTTCTTTCAGGAGTGCTAGTTCTCCAGGTTCGCAGGAGAGCTTCTGTAAAGTTTGGAAGGTAGGAGACGAGATACTGGCAGAAGTAAAGCTGTGAGTACCGGGCGTGAGTCGTGCTTCGGTAGCTCAGATGGTAGACCACTTGCCCGCGAAAGGCAAAGGTCCCGAGTTCGAGTCTCGGTCGGGCACACAGTTTTAATCTGCCAGGAAGTTTCAAATCAGCACACTCCGCTGCAGAGTGAAAATCTCATTCTGGAAACATCCCCCAGGCTGTGGCTAAGCCATGTCTCCGCTGTATCCTTTCTTTCAGGAGTGCTAGTTCTCCAGGTTCGCAGGAGAGCTTCTGTAAAGTTTGGAAGGTAGGAGACGAGATACTGGCAGAAGTAAAGCTGTGAGTACCGGGCGTGAGTCGTGCTTCGGTAGCTCAGATGGTAGAGCACTTGCCCGCGAAAGGCAAAGGTCCCGAGTTCGAGTCTCGGTCGGGCACACAGTTTTAATCTGCCAGGAAGTTTCAAATCAGCACACTCCGCTGCAGAGTGAAAATCTCATTCTGGAAACATACCCCAGGCTGTGGCTAAGCCATGTCTCCACTGTATCCTTTCTTTCAGGAGTGCTAGTTCTCCATGTTCGCAGGAGAGCTTCTGTAAAGTTTGGAAGGTAGGAGACGAGATACTGGCAGAAGTAAAGCTGTGAGTACCGGGCGTGAGTCGTGCTTCGGTAGCTCAGATGGTAGAGCACTTGCCCGCGAAAAGCAAAGGTCCCGAGTTCGAGTCTCGGTCGGGCACACAGTTTTAATCTGCCAGGAAGTTTCAAATCAGCACACTCCGCTGCAGAGTGAAAATCTCATTCTGGAAACATCCCCCAGGCTGTGGGTAAGCCATGTCTCCGCTGTATCCTTTCTTTCAGGAGTGCTAGTTCTCCAGGTTCGCAGGAGAGCTTCTGTAAAGTTTGGAAGGTAGGAGACGAGATACTGGCAGAAGTAAAGCTGTGAGTACCGGGCGTGAGTCGTGCTTCGGTAGCTCAGATGGTAGAGCACTTGCCCGCGAAAGGCAAAGGTCCCGAGTTCGAGTCTCGGTCGGGCACACAGTTTTAATCTGCCAAGAAGTTTCATATCAGCGCACACTCCGTTCCAGAGTGAAAATCTCATTCTGGAATTCTGTCGTCAATTAGGTTCTAGCATTTCGCTATTGGTGAAAACATTTGATATTTAACTTCTGATTTTATGTACAGTCGTGCTCAAAAGTATCCAAATGATCTGAATTGCATTTCACCTGATTCCCATGCGACCTACGTAACACAGCGGTCTTGCAGGTCCTCTAATCGCTCCTTGGTACAGTCGTTTGACTATTGAGAATGGTTCCAACAAGTCACCACTAGAAAACACTGCACTGTATCGCAATAACTCAGGATGTAAAGTAATACCACGATACTAAAAATATCAGGGAGCACCTCATCACGGATAACACAGTCCTTAAGGCTTGTAAGCTCGCATTTATTGCAATAACTGACATACCTGAAATGTTAGCAGTCTCATTATTACGTCAGATAGGTAACGCACGTAGTAAGTTCGTCGTATTCATGATTTCCTCTTCAAAGTAACATACCATACTTGTTGTTTAACACAAAAGTCATTAAAAATTTACGTTATTCACGAGCAGCTAGTTGAGAATATGTATGAACTTCAAATGACACGACGAACCGACTCGTTCTGCATATGGATTCAAACCCAGGTGATGCAAACTAAGATTTCGTGACCGACGAAAATTAACAGTCATTCCTGACTAGGCAGAAAGAGAGTGATATACGTCGATTTTAGATAGTATCAGTTAACAAATATCAACTTTAAATTACATAGCGTAAACATTTTTAACGGTCGCGAATTCCTACCCAGCATCTATTCTCCCTGTTAACGAACTACGAGAGATTTTAAATACTGCTTCTTCACAAGTAACTTACTTGAAATGCAATGAGGTAAAGCTTTGTGTTGGACAGGGATTCGAACCCAGAACCTTATCAGATTGTTATCGAAGCACAATCAACTTTGACATATCGGATTTTCTCGGCAGTAGCTAGATGTATTAACTGATATGAGACGAAACATTAATTTTTTCCTTCTCAGGACTCCAACCCGGCACATATCGCTTTTATATTCTAGAGAAAAGGAACGTTAAGTGTGGGTTTGTTACACCATCAGCGACATGTGAGCATGTTTGAACTATAAATAATATGACAAAGAGTTCAGTGCTGACTAGGAATGGAACCCCACACATATCGTTGTTGACTACACACCAAGAAACGCCAGCTAACGAATTTTTCTCCACCTGCAGCTCGGGATAACATCCTTGAACTTACAGTGATCTCGCAAATAGTTCTGTGTCTCACTGGGAGTCAAAAACGTCAGATATCGTTAGTGTTGACAACGAATGAAAATGCATTAAAAATAAAAATTATTATCCACCAGCAGATAGGTATTCTCATGCTAGAACTTGAGAATACATAGTGAAAAGTTTACTGCTGGGCCAGGATTCCAACCCATTCATGCGAAATATGTGGAGACGTTAAGGAATCTGCAGTTTTGAACAAACAAGTTGTAGTCGAGCTGTATTGTCACGAAGGGTTCAAGTTCCGCGTTAAGGGCTGTCTGAGTTGCATTCCCAGTTCAGAACCAATTTTATCGACATACAGAAGCTCAAATAAAAGATGGAATAAGTGTCCTGTGACCATACACCGGGTTTGTTTCGTCACTGGAAATAAATAACCAGTATAAGAAAGGTTACTGGTGACAGAGTTTCTACATGTCGCCACACTTTACTTTATTGTGGTTCCACCTAACGTCTACTTGGTAGAGAAGGAATATCATGTTTAATGTGATTTTCAGACCACAATGCCATTATACCTTCTTCATTTGGCGTAGCCAGAAGAGAATAGAATCTGCCTCTCCCTACCAAAAAACATCAGCAGAAGTTGGAATCGAACAGAGACTATCATCATATGAAACTATGATCTGTCCAACAGACCACCAAACCCTCTTCTCTACGACTCATTTCTCTATCATAACACCGTTGCGGCATACATCATGAGAATTCTGACACACAGGCTCCCTGTAGTGGTTTGCAGGATGTTCAGTACATTCATTTACTTAGCTGACCGAATCGTCGTGAACTAGCTGCCTTGGCTACCCAGTACATACATTCGACTCTATTTTGTAATCACCGAAATAAAATAACGTAACTGCCACCTACACAGAACTGCCAACAGTGTAGAATGCAGAAATTTAAATAGGAAGTGTTCCTTTCCATTTCAGCTACTCTATTGCGCTACCTGTTTGTTGAAACCATTGTGCAGTGCAAAAGAAATGCTGTAACTGTCTGTCTCTCAGAAGTCTAGATCTGGTCATATGCATTATCTCACAGCACTGTGGAATGCCGAAGTTCTGGAGGAACTGTTGTTCACTTCCACAGGTGCTGTACCTATGTCACAGCTAGTAGCGTAACGGTAAGCGTCGCGCACTGTTGTTAAGACGTCGCGTGTTCTATTACATTCGCTACTACATTTTTTTAAACGCAATTCTGCTGTCTGCTAAAGTATACAATTTAATGGAACTTTGAACATAATTCTCTTCACTTCTCAACCCAAAATAGTCGCATGTGGAAAAAAGGCTGACTTCTGCGTCATTTTGTTCTTTTCAGGTTTAATAGACGGCCAGGCAGCAGGTGCGCTCGAAGCTTTTGTATTATGTATGGGGAGAGCGCATCGTGCCAAAATAGTCAGAAAAGTATTTTCTACATTAGCTGTCGTCTGGTAGTGGCATTTTATTCTTCTTCAAACCTTGTTTGACAGCTTTAACTCAGAACAAGTTTTCCACATGCATGTAATCGATAAACTGCATGTGCATTGTCAGACTGTTATAGATAACATCAGAGAATTCGCATATATCGTTGATGATTAATTTCTCTCTCACGTTTAGTATTGTTTTAACAACACTAAAAGAAACCTTACGAAAACTGTGCACTGTATTGTAAGAAATGAAATAAAACTACCCACGATAACCTTACGACGAAAGTAAGTCTGTTTTTACAAAACTGAGTATCTGTACACAAGCGTGCCTCTATCTGCACGAATTAGTAAAATACTATTCACTTAGATTTCTATTGGGTCTGTGTTTAAATGGTATGCTGTGTCATACTCATCAAGTATGCAAATGTGGCATTTCATAAATAAAGTTACGTATTCCTAGATACCCAAAATTTTCTTGTCAGCAGCGGAAAGAGTCGTTACCTGTTGTGCAGCAATTTAAGTTTTTCACCATTGCACTGTGAGCTGAAAGTATTTTTTTAGGATTTGCTTATCGATGTTTGATCTGACTGCTTGCAGCTCTTACACAGAAGGGATAAAAACGTCACATTCAGCGATATTTTTAGTATCGTGGTATTACTTTACATCCTGAGTTATTGCGATAAAGAGCAGTGTTTTCTAGTGGTGACTTGTTGGAATCATTTTCAATAGTCAAACGACCGTATCAAGGAGCGATTAGAGGACCTGCTAGACAGCTGCGTTATGTGGGTGGCATGGGAATCAGGCGAAATGCAATCCAGGTTGTTCGGATACTTTTGAGCATGACTGTACTTCGTTAACAATCCGATTAGGTGCTGGGTTCGCATGCCTGTCACAAGCTTTATATGATTGCGTTTCAATTTTAAACATGAGCATACCTTGTTCCTTGTGAATGACACCATAGTAAACGTCGTTGGGGGTCGTTCCCTGGACGGTAACTGTTATGACAGGATTCCCAGTTCAGTACAAACATTTTTGTCATTTATTTTCAGGATCTGAATTGATAACTGATACTGGTGCAAACGTCTATACTTCACGTCTCTTTATACCTAGTGATCTGGTCTCAATAAGGCACAAACAAAGCTTAGCTTAGTTAGCAATGTCTATAGGTGCTGGGTTTGAATCCAGGTCCAGAACGACGACGTTGGTCATGTAATTTAAAGTTCAAATTTGTGTACACGTAGCTGTTGATGTGTTACGAGAACAATGATGTTACTGGTGATTCGCTGTTAGTGTTGAGATTTCCTTAGAGTGCTTGTTGTCGTTAATCGCGTTTTTCTACTGATTCGTCCAGTGTCCAGAACCACTCGCCGTTGAGCGACCTTCAGCACGTGGATGGAAAACCTTTTAGAGAGCGAAAAACTTTTTTCCAATTGCCTTACAGCTTTGTAACTACATATATTGTCTCAAGTATTTAATTTTGACTAAGGATTACTGTACGATATATGTAAAATAATCCGTTTTCTCAGAACTTTTGGAATGTCACTTGTTGCAATTAAGGTTAGTTTATGAGTGTTATGGGATGTCTCATCGCTAAGAATGTGTTTTCTAATATGTGTTGTATGACGATATTAGTTGACGCTTAGACTGACTTCCATAAAGACCTTTGGTCTCTTAGTAGTCTCTTGCGGTACCCATTGTGTGTAGTCAAACGATTGTACCCCATGGGGTTCTGGTGTTCTGCAACACAGCTACGTTATGTTGGTTGTATTCGGCGGTGACCCACTTTTTTTGCTGTTAAGTGTACATAGACCTATATCTCTAACGCCTATCAGTTGTAGAATTTTGGAACACGTATTATGTTCGAGTATAAGGACTTTTTTGGAGACTAGAAATCTACTCTGTTGGAATCAGCATGGGTTCCGAAAAAGACGATCGTGTGAAACCCAGCTCGCGCTATTCGTTCACGAGACTCAGAGGGCCATAGGCACAGGTTCCCAGGTAGATGCCATGTTTCTTGACTTCCGCAAGGCGTCCGATACAGTTCCCCATAGTCGTTTAATAAACAAAGTAAGAGCATATGGACTATCAGACCAATTGTGTGATTGGATTGAAGAGTTCCTAGATAACAGAACGCAGCGTGTCATTCTCGATGGAGAGAAGTCTTCCGAAGTAAGAGTGATTTCAGGTGTGCCGCAGGGGAGTGTCGTAGGACCGTTGCTATTCACAGTATACATAAATGACCTTCTGGATGACATCGGAAGTTCACTGAGGCTTTTTGCAGATGATGCTGTGATATATAGAGAGGTTGTAACAATGGAAAATTGTACTGAAATGCAGGAGGATCTGCAGCGAATTGACGCATGGTGCAGGGAATGGCAATTGAATCTCAATGTAGACAAGTGTAATGTGCTGCGAATACATAGAAAGATAGATCCCTTATCATTTAGCTACAATACAGCAGGTCAGCAACTGGAAGCAGTTAATTCCATAAATTATCCGGGAGTGCGCATTAGGAGTGATTTAAAATGGAATGATCATATAAAGTTGATCGTCGGTAAAGCAGATGCCAGACTGAGATTCATTGGAAGAATCCTAAGGAAATGCAATCCGAGAACAAAGGAAGTAGGGTACAGTACACTTGTTCGCCCACTGCTTGAATACTGCTCAGCAGTGTGGGATCCGTACCACGTAGGGTTGACAGAAGAGATAGAGAAGATCCAACGAAGAGCAGCGCGCCTCGTTACAGGATCATTTAGTAATCGCGAAAGCGTTACGGAGATGATGGATAATCTCCAGTGGAAGACTCTGCAGGACAGACGCTCAGTAGCTCGGTACGGGCTTTTGTTGAAGTTTCGAGAACATACCTTCACCGAGGAGTCAAGCAGTATATTACTCCCTCCTACGTATATCTCGCGAAGAGACCATGAGGATAAAATCAGAGAGATTAGAGCCCACACAGAGGCATACCGACAATCCTTCTTTCCACGAACAATACGAGACTGGAATAGAAGGGGTAACCGATAGAGGTATTCAAGGTACCCTCCGCCACACACCGTCAGGTGGCTTGCGGAGTATGGACGTAGATGTAGATGTAGAGGTACATGAAACAGGGGTAGAGACCGAAAGGGAAATCAGGCAGCTGGAACACCATTGTGTGATTATAAGCAAAGAGGAAAGGAAGAAGAAGAGGAAAGGCTTAGACATTGCGTAGGGTCTGTAGGCGTCCGCAGTGGGGATTGGGAGGCAAGAAGTAGCACGTACCCCCTGACCTGTATCTGGAATAAAGAGTTTATATTCATAACAGAATCCTCACATACATCTAGAAGTCATTTCCCATGTTTCCACTAAACCTCTTGTTTAGCTTATTTAAGCATTATCTATTAAATTATAGTCTTGTGGCATGACACGTCTCGAAGCGAGCAATTTATTCATAAAAAAATGGCAATTTTGGAGTCTTGCCCCCTCCCCCTGTATAAATATCTGCGGACGCCAATTTACTACCCAACAAGCAACGATGAGCAGGAGATATGAAATTAATTGGCATTTAGAGACTCGTTAATATAATGAGGAGTTTTAGATAGACTTTAGAGACACATTCGTGGAAAGCTGCTCGCGAAAATAAGAAGGGAACGTCACAACTGCCGAGGAAAGTATTACAGGAAACGAACTTGTAGTTTGCTGTTAGTACCAGAGATAAACGACACTTACACAACTAGAAACCTTTTGGAAAGAGGTATATCAATGAACACAATCTATTATTATAGCATTTGTTTTCGTTACATACTATGAATGCCACATGTCTTTGATAATATTCATGGTGGCTAAAATTGCATTCCCCAACGCCGGCCGGGGTGGCCGAGCGGTTCTAGGCGCTATATTATGGAACCGCGCGACTGCTACGGTCGCAGGTTCGAATCCTGCCTCGGGCATGGATCTGTGTGATGTCCTTAGGTTAGTTAGGTTTAAGTAGTTCAAAGTCCTAGGGGACCTTTTGAACCATTTTGCATTCCCCAAAAAATCGTTTACAGCATATAGCGACAATGACATGCATGCAGCAAATATACAATTAGAAAATTACCCGAAATAAATCCGAACACCATAGAATTTTTGTCAGATATAAGAAAGTCTAGTGAGCAAAAAGATCTTACAAAATCTCAACGCCGATTAGTTAAGCAACTGGAAATAAAAAGATCGTCTTGTCTTCGCTTTGTCAGAATGGACCTGCATTGTATCCTTACAAACTGTTTCTTTCGCGTGAGCTAGGGCTCCCTTACCAACCCGTGGGTATTCAGTTTCTTCGGTAGTTTTTGAATGAAATAGTATCAGGGCATTTGGAGTCTCAGATTTTCATTGTTTCAGATGACTTCTGATTAAGCCAAACCGGGCACCTGGGCTAACAGATCATGCATCATTATGCACCAGAAAATCCTGATCAGACCGTTTCATAGCAGTTGCAAAATATTGAGACTGACGTTTGATGCGCAATTTCCACGTCAGTTTTACTTTGACCATCCCACACTTACTTCATTAAAACACGAATTCATACACTTTTTCCGTTATTTGCTTCGAAGTCAAAGGTACTGTTAAGCACTCTCTATAAACTGTGTAAATCATCGTCTTAACGTTTTCAAAACACATGTGGTTGAATGTTTGCCATAACTCTTCATTAGCCGCTTGATGTCAGGATACAAGTGCCTGGAATGGAAAGTAACACACAACCGAGTTCCTGGGCTGACCTGTCTTGATCGATAAGGATTCCCTAGTCTGCATTTGAAAATAAATATGTGTTCTCAAGTAACTTTTTATGCTGATGTTAAAAATGTTCTTAGTTTCTTTCTATCAGCTACAGTTTTTTCGTAATAGAATAAAGTTTGTTTTCTTTTTAATCGCGGGAATTTTATTAAGGAAGCAAACAGATTGGACGAAAACGCCCTGCTTTTTATGCGAGTTGGGTAGATGGGCAAAGTAAAGTCATAGGTTGTAAATATTTGGTAAAGACCTTTGGTGCTGGGCAATATAAAATCCTGCATGAACCGCAAAAAAAAAAGAAGAAAACTACTTCCACAACCACAAATCAAACTGGGATTGATGAAGCAATTTTTAAAGGCTCTCCTGGAAGATGAATCCCGCTTTATGTACCTTTCTATGAAATTTCTGCTCCTCATTCAAGAAAAGCTGAAACTTGAAATTCTTGTTGGTCTTCAAATTCACAAATTGCGGAATGATCACGAATTTGAGAATACAATAAATGTTAGAAGAATAAAAACGCATGGACTACCATCAGGTAAATTACTGAAAACTTGCAAAGGAATAAAAAAGCACCGAGTTTACAAGAACATTGCCAAAATCATTTTGGAAAATTTCGAGAAACTGGGTTTTAGCACGAGTGTGAAGTTCCAATTTCTACACCCACATGTTGATTACGTCCCAGAAAATCTGGGTCATTATAGTATAGAGCAAGGAGCGCTTCCATCAGGCCTTTCAGGTGGTGGAGAGTAAGTACCAAGGAGAATGTAATGAAAATATGATAGTGAACTACTGTTGGATGTTGAAGAGAGTCAGTATAGATGCATCTTCAATGAAGGAAACACAAGTACCGGAGTTGGAATGTTAAACGTAAAGAGTATTCATAACGTTTCTAAAAGCTATTTGTGTTATTTTTAGTATATGCCTAAAACGATAAAACGATAATTAAATACATATGGATTGATATTTCATTTTAATAATTTTGTTACGATTATTTAAATCTTTAAAATATGAGATCTTATTTTGTGAAAAATCCAGACGTGGGACAGCAAAATGAAGATAATTTTCACAGTCAAAGTTACAAATTGATCGTAGAATACCTACTTTTGACAAATCATCTGACAAAATTTTTTAAGATACAGTCTTGTGGTATCATTATCCCCACCTATCTTAATGCTGAAGTAGTTAATGGGTAATATTTTGTGGGTAAGCGTGAAGAGTATTATGTTGCGTTTGTGCTGTTGTCGGTGAATATAGAATGAAAGCAAACGGAGTGAAACGAAAGTAGAGAGCTGCAACACAGCCTACTCCTCTGGACCATCGAGAACCCATGCCACGGACAGATTTGCCTAAAAGAGAAGCGTCTAAGATATTTGGAATGTAATCCATAACCTTTCTTAACACTCTGTTTGTGTGCCAATGTTTCTGCTACTTGCGCCCATGAAAGTTTGGTGATATAACTTCTTACACCCACCAGAATTATGAAGGAGCACCTCCACGTTGCTCGTTACTGTATTACCACTTATTTATTCTCGAATCAGAAACATACAGAACTACTGCAGCCATACACATCAATAAATATGTACATATATATACACAAATTGTATTTATATTACATGTACCCAGTACTTTGCAACCTCCAAGGCACTTGGAGTGGCTTGCAGGAGATCAATCTTCGTGCAGGATGTAGGGCACAAAAGGCACTGGAGCATTTGGCTTGTGGTTTGTTCCTGTCCACAATCACAGCTACGTAGGCCACACAGCGTCTTGAGACTGCTGGTGACATCGTCGAATGTTTTCAGCTGCAGGAGATGCCGGTGGAAAATCACGGCGCACGGCCGTAGGTGAATTCCGCACGCCGAAACGGAGAACGCAAAACATCTTTTGTTGCTGTTTTCTCGCCATCTCAACTGGACGGACTTTGGGTCTTGAACGAGTTCAGGGGTTTCCAAAATTTTAGCTTACCTGTGGTCGTTGCGGACGTCGCAAGACATCCTGTTCAAGTTCGGTGGTTGATCCTTCCACTCAGTTTTTTATTACAGAGGCCAACCGGCACTCTGACCGAACACGCTGAGCTACCGTGCCGGCAGCCATTTTGCTATCCGAACACTACTCCCGGCCACACCCAGACTTCCATATCCCATCAACCGTGCGTCTACGACCTGTGCTCGTACATCCGTTATGTATATTCCCGTCAAGTTAGACGCCGTACTTGAAAGTGCATGCATGCATGTCCAAAAGAACTTTGCATGGTAATCAGAATAACTCAGGCACTACAACCTGTGCTCGTACATCCATTAGATATATTCCCGTACAAGTTAGACGTCGTACTTGAAAGTGCGTGCATGCATGTCCAAAGAAACTTTGCATCGTAATCGGAATAAGACAGGCACTACAATATCGAAGACGAGTATTTTTGGGTCGCACATAACATACTTAACGTTAACAATAAACGCAGAGAGAGAAAAAAATACAGGGTGATTCAAAAAGAATACCACAACTTTAGGAATTTAAAACTCTGCAACGACAAAAGGCAGAGCTAAGCACTATCTGTCGGCGAATTAAGGGAGCTATAAAGTTTCATTTAGTTGTACATTTGTTCGCTTGAGGCGCTGTTGACTAGGCGTCAGCGTCTGTTGATGCTAAGATGGCGACCGCTCAACAGAAAGCTTTTTGTGTTATTGAGTACGGCAGAAGTGAATCGACGACAGTTGTTCAGCGTGCATTTCGAACGAAGTATGGTGTTAAACCTCCTGAAAGGTGGTGTATTAAACGTTGGTGTAAACAGTTTACAGAGAATGGGTGTTTGTGCAAAGGGAAAAGTTCTGGACGGCCGAGAACGAGTGATGAAAATGTAGCACGCATCCAGCAAGCATTTGTTCGCAGCCCAGGAAAATCGACTCGCAGAGCTAGCAGAGAGCTGCAAATTCCACAATCAACTGTATGGAGAGTCCTACGAAAAAGGTTAGTTATGAAACCTGAACGTCAACTACCCGAGGCGATGGATCGGCCGCCAGGCAGCCCGTGACAGAGCACTTCATCACTGGCCTCCAAGAAGCCCTGATCTTACCCCCTGCGATTTTTTCTTATGGGTGTTTCGGCCACCTCTCCCAGCCACCATTGATGATTTGAAACGAGAAATAACAGCAGCTATCCAAACTGTTACGCCTGATATGCTACAGAGAGTGTGGAACGAGTTGGAGTATCGGGTTGATATTGCTCGTGTGTCTGGAGGGGGCCATATTGAACATCTCTGAACTTGTTTTTGAGTGAAAAAAACCTTTTTAAATACTCTTTGTAATGATGTATAACAGAAGGTTATATTATGTTTCTTTCATTAAATACACATTTTTAAAGTTGTGGTATTCTTTTTGAATCACCCTGTATAAATAAACACGACGAACCAATGAGAGAATAGCATCGTGGGGCGGGAGTTTCGAACTGAATATATTCGATTGATCACAACTTTACGCAAAAGGAATTTTAAGGATTTTCTTTAACGATCGCGTGGTAGATGCTGACCTCTTGGGCCACATTGATACTTACTTTAGGCCGAATGCGACCCGCGGGCCGCGGTGTGGACACCACTGGTCTAGCTGCACCAGGAGGACTCCTACGGGCAACCACAAGAAGCAGGAACTTAGACTGGAGCCAAGATAAGCTTATGGTTTAAACTCACTCCAAGTTTTTATCTCTGGAGAAGAATAAGAATGGAAGTTGTCCTGGACAAGTTATTCCTGTACGCACCGCGATCCGTGCAACAAACACTCCATTTGCTCAGGAAGACAGGGCGGTGCAAGCCCGATTAAAAGAAGAGGAACTGGCGGCTGCAGCTGAGAGCTCGCCCTGCGGCAGATGTTAACAGCATCCAACTCCAACACAGTCACGTGCAGATTGTCAGTCTACGCTGCTGATGTCGCTAGGACGTTCTTTTGCTATAGCGGCACATCGCAATCTAGCCAGTTCGAATCGTGGTTATGGAAGACATATCCGTCGTCACCAATCGTCAACGTGTGCATACATTTTCTGGATTAATTTTGAAGTGAGGATACGTGACAACATTCTTCATCACGTGACTTGGCTATTGGAGACCAGTCGGCTGCAGTCTTGATAGTATTAGAGGCGTACCCCAGCTTACAGCACTGGGCACACCACTATCGTTCCTTTTACACTGAAGCGCTTAAGAAACTGGTATAGGCATGCGTATTCAAGTACAGACATATGTAAAGAGGCAGAATACTGCGCTGCTGTAATCTAATCTAATCTAATGTAACGCCTGTATCTGGCGCATCTGTTAGATAGGTTACTGCTGCTACAATGGCGGGTTATCAAGATTTAAGTGCGTTTGAACATGGTGTTGTAGTCGGCCAGCATCTCCGAGGTAGCGATGATGTGGGGATTTTGCCGTACGAGCATTTCACGAGGGTACTGTGAACATCAGGAAGCCGGTAAAACATCAAATCTCCAGCATCGCTGCGGCCGGGAAAAGAACAGAAAGTTGCCCATCTCACAACAACGCTCAAGAAACTAAATAGAAGCAATCCGCTGAATTGCAGACTTGTATCACCAACGTCGATCTGCAGTAGGATTTTGGAACGTATACTGTGTTCGAACTTTATGAATTATCTAGAAGAAAACGATTCATTAACAAAAAGTCAACGCGGATTCAGAAAATATCGTTCTGAAACAGAACTAGTCTTTTCTCTCCCTAAGCAGTGAGAGCTATCGACAGGGAATGGCAAACTGATTCCACGTTTTTAGATTTCCAGACGGCTTTTGACACCGTTCCTCAGAAGCGACTTCTAATCAAATTGCATGTGTACTGAGTTCGTCTCAGTTGTGCGATTGTTTCCGTGATCTCCTGTCAGAAAGGTCACAGTTCGGAGTAACTGACAGAATGTCATGGAGTAAAATACACGTAAAATCTGGCCTTCCCCACGGAAGTGTTACAGGCTCTCTGCTATTCCTGATCTATATAAACGATTTAGAAGAAAATCAGAGCAGCCCTCTTAGACTGTTTGAAGATGATGCTGACATTTACCGTCTTGTACCCTTAGGTACCAAAAGTCATGGCATAGCAATAAGCACGTATACAGAAGGTGGAAGTATCGCGTACACAAGATACTGTATGAAAGGGCAGTACATTTGCGGAGCTGTCATTTATACTCATAAGGGAACCTCCCCATCGCACCCCCCTGAGATTTAGTTATAAGTTGGCACAGTGGATAGGCCTTGAAAAACTGAACACAGATCAATCGAGAAAACAGGAAGAAGTTGTGTGAAACTATGAAAAAAAAAGCAAAATATACAAACTGAGTTGTCCATGCGCAAGACAGGCAACATCAAGGTTATTAAGGGCTCAGGAGCGCCGTGGTCCCGTGGTTAGCGTGAGCACATGCGGAACGAGAGGTCCTAGATTCAAGACTTCCTTCGAGTGAAAGTTTTACTTTCTTTATTTTCGCAAATTTATGATCTGTCCGTTCGTTCATTGACGTCTCTGTTCACTGTAATAAGTTTGGTTTCTGTGTTTTGCGACCGCACCGCAAAACCGTGCGATTAGTAGACGAAAGGACGTGCCTCTCCAATGAGAACCGAAAACATTTGATCGCAAGGTCATAGGTCAACCGATTCCTCCACAGGAAAACATGTCTGATATATTGTATACGACACTGGTGACGGCGTCTGCTTCACATGACAGGAATATGTTGTCGACCCACCTAACTTGTACACTTGGCGAATGGGTAAAAAGATTCTTCTACCTTGCCCGATTTAGGTTTTCTTGTGGATGTGATAATCACTCCCAAAAAAGTTATGAAAACATAAGAGTTTGTCACATAAACTGCAACAAATGAATGCAACAGTTTCACAGTCGCACAGTTTTCCCTGTGCTCTGTCAAATCATATGTTTTTAACGTCAAATTTTTCCTTGTGTAGACCGTCAAATCCTGAATATGTCCAAGCAAATCTGAACATGTCCTGGAATTTTGGGGAGCAAAGTTGATTATGTGTGAGTACCTGAACTTCGATAATTGTCTGAAAACAAAAAATTAAATTTTTCACTCGAGGGTAGACTTGAACCAAGGATCTCTCGTTCCGCAGCTGCTCACGCTAACCACGGGACCACAGCGCTCCTGAGCTTAGATTATCCTTGATGTTGCCTATCCTGCGCATGGACTACTCAGTTTGTATATTTTGCTTATTTTTTTCATAGTTCCACACAACTTCTTCCTGTTTTCTCGATTGATCTGTGTTCAGTTTTTCAAGGCCTATCCACTGTGCCAACTTATAACTATATCTGAGGGGGGTGCGATGGGGAGGTTCCCTTGTCAAGTGATTCATGTGAGAAAGTTTCCGACGTGATTATGTGTGCACGACGGAATTTAACAGACTGTGAACGCAGAATGGTAGTTGGAGCTAGATGCATGGGAAATTGCATGTCGGAAATCGTTAGGGAATTCAATATTCCGTGATCCACAGTGTCAAGAGTGCGTCGAGAATACCAGATTTCACGCACCTCTCACCACGCAGCGCTTAACGACCTAGAGCAGCGGCGTGTGCCTAGAGTTGTCTGTGCTAACAGACAAGCAACACTGCGTGAAACTACCGCAGAGATCGATGTGGGAAGTACGACGAACGTATCCGTACAGCACGACATCGCCTGCAGCGCCTCTCCTGGACTCGTGACGATATCGGTTGGACCCTAGAAGACTGGAAAACTGTGGTCTGGTGAGATGAGTCCTATTTTCAGTTGGCAAGAGGTGATGGTACGGTTAAAAAAATGGTTCAAATGGCTGTGAGCACTATGGGACTTAACATCTGAGGTCATCAGTCTCCTAGAACTTAGAACTACTTAAACCTAACTAACCTAAGGACATCACACACATCCATGCCCGAGGCAGGATTCGAACCTGCGACCGTAGCGGTTGCGCGGTTCCAGACTGAAGCGCCTAGAACCGCTCGGCCACTCCGGCCGGGGTGGTAGGGTTCGAGTACGTCCCAGACCCCTCGGGGCAATAGACCCAAGTTGACAAGAAGGCACTGTGCAGGCTTGTGGTGGCTCTGTAATGGTGTTGGTTGTGTTCACTTTTCATGGACTCGGTCCTCTGGTCCAACCGAACCGATCATTGACTGGAAACGGCTATGTTCGGCTATATTTGCAGTCATTCATGGACTTTATGTTGCCAAACATGTTACTAGGCCACAGCTGACTGGTTTGAAGAACTTTCTGGACAATATGAAGGAATGATTTGCCTACCCAAATCGGCCGACATGAATCCGATCGAACATTTATGGGACATAATAATGAGGTCAGGTCATGCACAAAATCCTGCACCGGCAGAACTTTCACAATTATGGACGGCTGAAGGTTCAGCATGACTCAATATTTTTGCAGGAGACAACCAGCGACGTGCTGAGTCCATGCTACGCCGAGTTGCTGCACTAGGCCGGGAAAAAGGAGGTCCGGCACCGTGTTCGGGGGTATCCCACGACATCTGACATCTCAGGGTAAAGTCATCAGATGATTAAAACCGACTGCAAAATGATTTAGACAAGATATCTGTATGGTGGGAAAAGTGGCAATTGATTCTAAATAATGAAAAATGTGAGGTCATCGATGTGAGTAAAGGAATCCGATAAATTTCGATAAATCACAGAAATCTGAAGGCTGTGAATTCAACTAAGTACTTAAAGGTTATAATTATGAATAATTCAAATTGGAACGACCACACAGATAATGTTGTGGGATAAGCGAACTAAAGACTGCAATTTATTGGCAGAACACTTATAAAATGCAACAGCTCGACGAAAAAGACTGCCTATACTATGCTTGTCTTTCCTCTTCTGTGGTATTGCTGCGCGGTATGGGACGAACGACAGATAGGAGTGAAGGAGGACAGTTAAAAAGTTCAAAGAAGGGCAGCTCTTTTTGTATTACCGCGAAGTAGGGTAGAGAGTGTCACGTATATGATATCCAAACTGGTGTAGCAATCATAAAAACAAAGGCCTTTGCCTTGCGACAGGATCGTCTGACAATATTTGACTCACCAACTTTCTCCTCCGAATGTGAAAATATTTGGTTGGCGCCCACCTACATAGGAAGAGATGGTCGCGATAATAAAATCAGAGAAATCAGAGCAAGCACGGAATTATGTAAGTATTCATTTTTCGCGTGCCGTTCGAGAGTAGAACGGTAGAGAAATACCTTGATGGTTTGATGAACCCTCTGCCAGGCACTTAGTTGTGGATTGCAGAATAATCATGTAGATGTAGATGTGGAAGGACGTCAACTGAATTTCACTTATTGTGCTTATACAATGTAGGAAGAAGAATACGTGATTTAATTTGTAGGTGGTATAATACACAGAGCTGCAACCTCTGCCAGCAACAATAGTACTAACCTGGCTAGTCATCAAATGGCTCTAAGCACCATGGGACATAACATCTGAGGTCATCAATCCCCTAGACTTAGAACTACTTAAACCTAACTAACCTAAGGACATCAAACACATCCATGCCAGAGGCAGGATTCGAACCTGCGACCGTAGCAGCCGCGCGGTTCCTGATTGAAGCACCTAGAACCGCTCGGCTACAGAGGCCGGCGGCTAGTCATCGAGTCGAACTGAGCTTCGATGACTGATCGCGTGTACGCCATTCCATGGTGCTTCAACTCTGTGCCAGTGTTACCTGTGGCTGGTGAATGTTGCCATTCTACTATTTCGGCAACTGTTGACCAGATGTTTTCAATGGGGCAACACTGAAGAACGGGCACAGTTTTAACTGGAGACGGAGACAAAATGACTGATAATTGTATGAGGAATGGTGTAAAATTTCCCTCGGACGTTGTGTAAGGTCGTGTGTTGTTAAGGGATTCCTGATGAAAGTTATATGAGGGACATTCAATATATCATGGCAACTATGATATATCTTGTGACAATGCGATAGTATGAGAATTCCTTGATGTGCACTGAACCGGTATAGTACTGCGTACCTGAATGACAGCATAAAATAGGGTTCCAGCACAGAAGGTCACGTTAAATTTTGAAACCAAACACACGCATTGGAACACATTTTATTGTGCACCACTACGTATGGAACAACAATGAATCAGATTCAACTACTGTGCTTCAATATAGTCGGCAGTGCACACATGCAACGTTGCAGCAATGGGAAAGGCGTTGATTGCCATTGGCATTGCCATGAATGTGTTCCATCTGTCGCCGAAATACCATGAGGACATTCGCCCTGTTTGCAAAGCGCGTTCCACTCAATGGTTTCGTCAGTTGTGGAATGAGATCGAATTCGCATGGACGGAGTTCTGGTGAGTCCGGTAGTTGGGGGAAGATCCATCTTGTAGTATGGCTAACATCTCACTAAAAGTTTCAGGCGCTGGTACCGAACTATCCTTGCATGAGCTCTCAATCTGTCGGTTGATTTCGATAATGTTTGCCGCGAGATTTCAAATGTATTACTACGACTGCAGTGATAGCACAGGTTCGCATGATATACTATATTTGCCATGACCTTTGGAATGACCCTCGTAGTAATCTGATTTAGTTCCAAAAATGTTGCTTCTCAGTTCTTATATGAGCATCAGACCTTCTCTATATCAGATTTTTGACCGAAAAATCAGATAAGCAGTTTTTACTTTTCAGAATGAGATTTTCACTCTGCAGCGGAGTGTGCGCTAATATGAAACTTCCTGGCAGATTAAAACTGTGTGTCGGACCGAGACTCGAACTCCGGCCTTTGCCTTTCGCTGGCAAGTACTCTACCATATGAGCTATCCAAGGACGACTCACGCCCCATCCTCACAGCATATCAGCGCACACTCCGCTGTAGAGTGAAAATCTCAATCTGGAAACATGTCCCAGGCTGTGGCTAAGCCATGTCTCCGAAATATCCTTTGTTTCAAGTTCGCAGGAGAGCTTCTGTAAAGTTTGGACGGTAGAAGACGAGGTACTGGCGGAAGTAAAGCTGTGAGGACTGCGTGTGAGTCGTGCTTGGGTAGCTCAGATGGTAGAGCACTTGCCCGCGAAAGGCAAAGGCCCGAGTTCGAGTCTGGGTTCGGCACACAATTTTAATCTGCCAGGAAGTTTCAGTTTTTACTTTGTTGATGATAACATACTTGATTAAGCAACCTTCTGGTTCTATTTCTTCATAGTCTAAGGTCGTTAAACAGAATTATAAGACGCTGTGGTAAGGCCACAGTGCTCGCATTCGGCACTAAAAATTTATTCTCATTATCCTTGGTTGAGTTTTCCTTCATTCTTATAAACCACATCTGGCGAATTGCGAATGGTTCTTTCAATAGGATCACAGCCGAAATTCTGCCCCATTCTTATCGAACCAAGTCACTGAGGTAATCACTCCATTGTCGACGAAACCTTAAACTCCACCCGTCCTCTCCGCATGAGGAATGGTCGAGATCCCGGGACTGTTAAAAACAGGTGTAAGGAATAGCTTTCATTCCAATAGTGACAAACGCAGGTTCGAGAGTTCTATGCAGTGGTGTGCTGGCAGCAAGCTGATGGTGGTGTTGACATGCACGAGTAAGATTACAGCAGTTATTGAGGACAAGGGCCCCCGGCCTTCTCGTAGACTGCGACTGTAGATTAGAGACGCAAACAGCTGCTACCAAGGCCGGTACCCGGCGCGCACATCTACATTCCCGCCATAGCTGGCGTGCTCCAACTTCAAAGCGGGGCCGGCACGCTAATCCGCGTTACCAGCTCACAGTCGCCTCTGCAACGTACGGAGGATGGACCGAGTGACCGAAGCATCTCAGTGTTTCACTTACGTCTTTGCAGGCTGGTTAGACCGTGTTGTCGAGCTACACTACTGGCCATTAAAATTGCTACACCACGAAGATGACGTGCTACAGACGCGAAATTTAACCGACAGGAAGAAGATGCTGTGATATGCAAATGATTTGCTTTTCAGAGCATTCATACAAGGTTGGCGCCGGTGGCGACACCTACAACGTGCTGACATGGGGAAAGTTTCCAACCAATTTCTCACACACAAACAGCACTTGACCGGCGTTACCTGGTGAAACGGTGTTGTTATGCCTCGTGTAAGGAGGAGAAATGCGTACCATCACGTTTCCGACATTGAAAAAAGGTCGGATTGCAGCCTATCGCGATTGCGGTTCATCGTATCGAGACAATGCTGCTCGCGTTGGTCGAGATCCAATGACTGTTAGCAGAATATGGAATCGCTGGGTTCTGGAGGGCAATGCGGAACGCCGAGCTAGATCCCAACGGCCTCGTATCACTAGCAGTCGAGATGACACGCATCTGATCCGCATGGCTGTAACGGATCGTGCAGCCACGTCTCGATCCCTGAGTCAACAGATGGGGACGTTTGCAAGACAACAACC